>NW_023615406.1:0-45411 GCF_013339695.2 Rhipicephalus sanguineus
AAGAAGAGTAACCAGGCGAACAGCAAGTAACGGAACAAACTAAGCTGCCCTTTCACTGCATGGCCAATCCCAAACACACCCTCGCCACTTTCACGTTTCGCAAGGAAGAGGAGTCAGAATTTATGACTTCCGTCCCGTAATCTTTCGACATGTAAAATGAACGAGAGAGATGGGATGAAGAAAGAAAGAGGTGGTGAAAGTACTCCCTGCCTTCTATCGTCACCGTCAACACCAACCGTGGGGATGCCTTTGTGAGCGTTGTGCGTTCATGTCTGAGAAGCGGTACACATTGGAGGTAATCCCGCGTATCCGCTTCGCTCGGCGTCGAAGATTTTCCTTTTTTTCCCTCGTGTGCGCGAAAAGAAAACGCAAGGTCGGCGAAAATATTGGTATCCCATACTTAAAACGTGTCACGCTTAGCGCCGTAAACAAGGAGGCGAGGTCTGAGGTGACCATGTAAACAGAAAGACTGATATATGCGGGACACACTTTCGCGAGAAAAATAAAAAAAATCAAGAAAAATGTGACGTGAGAATGAATCATATCGTAGGGAAGACGATCCCTTGATAGGCTAGCTACCCCTTACCGTACTTGCCTCTGTATGACCCACATCTCTTTTATGTGTCTAAAACTCGCGACACTGTAGGGTATGAACCGTGTAATTCCACGTAGGGAGTGATCTCGGAGAGTTGGTAATTGTGCATTTTATCGTATTTCACGGCTCACGCCCCATCCTTCTATTCATCCAGCTTTGAATGAAGAATGAAAGCCTTACATTGCTCATTCTTATGATTTACCTACGCTATATTCGACTGAAACATAGGAGAAGGGGTCAGTTGGGTGCAGGAGAATCTCTTGCACAAATTCTTCGTCGCGTTATCTGCCGCTAGCGCTAAACTAACGATACTTTTCTTCCGCCACGGATCCACATTTCTGTACTCTTTTTTTTTTCTTTTCTCGACGGGCCAAGCCCACCTCGCGGAGCCAAGACGCGAGCAGCCCACCACCGCATCGAGTGAACATCTGTTGTGTGGCGGCATGCGACATAAACCAGGATTTGTCGTGGGGCCGGCCGAAGCCTCGCCGAGTAATTACGTCTCAAAACTCCCGTTGCGACACGGCTGCCGCGCCGTCCACCCCACCCCGCTCTTTCGCTCTCTCTCTGCCACGGTGATGCTTTTTGCATGCACGTGGCAAACGCGGGCCGAGGAAGTGAAAGCGAAGGAATTTCGTCACCACTTTCTTTCTTTCTTCATTTCCATTTCCCTCTCGCTTACTAAGCGAAAAAAAAAAAACACTTGAAAAACAACGACTTGGACTGTCTCCTGTGCTCTTTATATATTTGAATTTTTTTGCGAGTTAGCTTACAGAAAGAGTAGCAACACTAGGTATTCCTCAACACATATTCTATAAGACATATTTAAAAAAAACATAGTACTTACAGCAACACTCCTTTCCACTTCCCATTCTTTTTTTAACTGCCGTCGTACTAAACTATGCGCACGATATCAATGTGCCTAAATGAAAACACAAGAAGTCATTACCTGCGAGTCCGTTGTGCCTCCTGGCACTAGCATTCTTGACATTTAAAACTGCCTACAGTTCTTTAACGTATGTATCGATGCTTCCGCGTGAAATTCCGAGAACATGCAAAAAATACATTTGAAACTACGCATGAAAGCTTATTAAAATATATTATTGATTTCCAGAAAATGTTCTCAGCTGCAGAAGCTACTTTCGAAGCTTTTCACCTTTTACCTTTTACGCATGTGAAGACATTAATGCATCCAGGTATTGGTGTTTTCCTAGAACAAACGCTAAAGAATGCATGAGCTTCGGCTATTCTCCTCTTTGCTCTTTCATTTTCTGTATTGATCCTTGTCGTTAAAGATCAACGGTGGTATCTACGTGGCTATGCTTCTGCGCTACCGAGCACGTATTCCCAAAAACGATTTACGCTAAAAACGTTCGTAAGATCATATTCCAGCCAATCCTGATACTAAACATGTCATTGGCATAGCTGGCCGGTCAATGGTAATCCTTATAAGCGAGAAACAACGTGAATTCGGCCCCCGTGCTCGAGGGTTCCATTCTGGGTGCGGCGGCCACGTTCGTATACACTAGAGCGAAGTGCGTGAACTCTCGTGTAAATTACTTAAAATGTACGTTAAGGAAACAAGGGAGGTCACAATTATTCCGGATTTCCTTACTATGGCGTTCGTCGTAAATCATATCGTGGTATTTGCGCCTAATACCCTACAACTAAATTCGTTTGTTGTCGAAACGTGCATTTGGCCTAGTTTCCTAACAGCTTGATTTCGCAAGGAAGGGAAAAGAGCGCTGAATTTTTGGACGAACACAAAGGAAGACAGACGACGACAGGCGCTGTCGTCGTCTGCCTTCCTTTGTGTTCGTCCAAAAATTCAGCGCTGTTTTCCCTTCCGTGCACAATGAACCAACTCGCCCAAGCCTTAACCCTAGCAAGCTTGATTTTGTCTTATCTGCTGTGTTTTGCCGATTCCTTTCCGATCCACGGTGAGCCGCTATGCTCTGTAACCCGTAGGGTTAACACTTGAATCCTACAGCCGTTTCGCTGTATATTAAGCGCAAACCGCACTTTTCATATAATGTGTACCCTATTGTATACGTTATTGTGAATTCTGTATGAGCTGAACGGGGGCAGCGGCCTCGTCAAGCTGTTTTGTAGCCTTTTGTCTATGTCTCCGCAGGAAATAGCCTGAAATAAAGTTACTTTATTTTATTTCGAACACTCGATAATTTATTCGTTCTTGTTGGTGTTGTTTTGTTGAGGTAATGCGCGGTTCAACAGCCAACCTTCTTCCTTGATTTCTCTCTCTCTCTTTATTTCTTTCTTCACGACCATCCCCTGTCGCAAGCTCGTCGATAAGCAGTTTAGAAGCGGGAGAGGGGGAGGGAGGGTGAGGGGGAGGGTAAGGAATAATGCGCGCCCTTTACAGGCACTCGGGTCGAAGGGAGCAGCCACCAGCGGAACGACCCACCACGAAGCACGCGCTAAGGTGAGGAGGGCGACGCGCGCGACATGAGATAAAAGCAAACAGAGAAACAAAAGACTTTAAAAAAAAAAAAAGAAAGGCCGGGCTGACGCGTGGCGACAACCCAGCCGTTTTGGTCGCCGGACACGTAGGCATCAAGATTTCGCGAAGGGGCGGCGAGGGAGCCGTAGAGACGGCTATAAGGACGGCTGTGGTGACGACGGGGAAAGAGGCCAGAGATGGAAGGAAAGAGACACCAGCGTACACGATGCGAGAAAGAAGTCAGGTGGCGTACAGGAATTGCGAAAGTCGCGCGTCGTCTGGGACGGCTAGACGCGAGAGATGTAAACAAACAAATGGCCCGAGTCGTGCAGAGAAGGAAACGTTTTGCGGCGCAGGTGCGTGGCTTCTTCAGGTTGTGGTTGGCGTATCAGTTCCGAGCTCCGTACTCACGGTCGTTTTCGGACAAATGCGATGGACACGAAAGGAAGTGACGTAACAAAGAGACGAGCACGAAAGCAACGACTGAGAGAGGATTACTGGAACGCCGTTTCCTATACGGGAGCTCTCATAGCTGTCCAGAAGCAACACGTCGTCTCATAACTGTCATTGTTTTCTTTCTATTCCGCAGTTCCTGAAGAGTGTTTGGAGCGAGGGAACAGGTGTGACTGAGTACCTACTAGCATTTCTTCATTTCTCTCTCTCTCTTTCTCCCTCCCTCTCTCTCTCTCTGATCCTTTTATTACCCTCCCCAGCCTAGGCAGACAAGTGCTTTTGTGGTTAACACTCGTGCATTTCTTTCTTTCTTTCTTTCTTTCTTTCTTTCTTTCTTTCTTTCTTGAAAACCTCAGAGAAATGGAGTACATGGGGCGCATAGGTCACTCCACTTCTTAGAATCGAAGCACAAAACAGCCTCTTTGAGAATGCAATACGCGCCAATAATATTTTAAGACGAAGAAGACGAAGTAGAGGAGAAAAATAATATACGAATGTCCAAGACAAACGAGTCAAGGTCGAACGCCCCAGAAATGGGAGTGCCAACAACGCTTCGCAAAAAAAAAAAAAAATGCGGCCTTTGCGAGTATTCTGGCATAATAAACAAAACAGTTGAGCGAACGTGGGCGCACACTTGACAGCGCTGAGCGAACGAACAGGCAAGAAACAACTTGAAATGCGAAAGGTAGAGCATGCGGGGCGGGCCGGTAGATACCCTCACGTCGGAAAGACGACAAAAACAAACAAGAAAGCCAGGAGCATCGGGAGGTCCCTTCTTTCTTTCTATCTATCGCTCTCTTTACCGTAACAAGCGATAAAAGCCGGGTCGCGAACATGGCGGTACCGTCGTGATTGCTTCGCCCTCCGATTTGTTGACAGTTGACCTCGATCCTGGTGGTCTGTCTCTCTCTCTCGATTTGTATTCCACCGTCTGCGTCGCCATTTTGCTTTTTTACCTCATCTGTTGCAACGGTCGTCGCTTGCCCGCAGATGCATCGCGTAATCGGTGCCTCGACAACAAACTAAACACGCGCCGAGAAAGAATGCAAACCCCCTGACTTTTTTCCTTCTTCCTCTCTCGTTCTCTTCTTTTCTAGCATTCCTATTTGGTTATGTCATTTCCTATCAAGAGAGAGAGAAAGAGCTCCTTCATATACAGCACGTACAAATAACAGCGATATCGTTCGTACTTTTAGATTTCGGGTAACGCTGGCGTATTCCAGTACAAATTTACCAATTTGAGCGAACGCGCCAACTCTTGGGAGGTTTTCGTGCACTCATCCTTCTTTTCTTGGGAATGTTTGCCCGAGTTGAGAGAGCGGCCATTCGTCTTACCCGAAAACTCGCTCGGTATTCGGGACGCATACATGCGTGCAACTTTGCGTGTGTCGGCCCGTGTTGCGTAAAGTATACAAATATATCATCGGGTCGTTTGTTTCCCCGATAGCGGAAGCTTCCTCGGGCGCAACAGCGCCAGAATCGAGCGCATTTAGCCGGGGTTACAAGCGAAGAAAAAAAAAAGAAAGACCACACGTGGGCGATCACGCTTCGCCCAAATGCCGTCCGACTGCTGATGCGCATTGAGATTAAGAAGGAGAGATGTACGATTAAAATAACTAAAAGAAAAAATTGAAAAACGAAGAGATATTACGCGTCTTTTTAATCGCGCGCGTTGTCCATGTGTGTATACATTTGTACGGTTAACAAACGCTGCACGACCCATGCGAGTGCCCTTTGACCAGAAGGAAGTCTTTCGCGCGGCACGCGCGCCACGGAAAAACCGATGCTGATTGGGAAAACTGCTTCGTTTCGTGGAGGTTTCCTTTCTTTTTCTTTTTTTCGAACCTCTCCGTCGTCTCTCTTTTCCATTTGTAGCAGGAGGAAATGCGCGCATATACACAACGACCGCGCAGAAATCGATGTGAGCATCGACACGGATTTACAAAACACCCAAATCAAAACGTGCATCTGCCGAAATCTGAAACGGGGCGGCGAGGTATTCGCATTTTTGTGGAGAGATACCGCGTCGTCGTGTAGTCGTCGTTGCTGTGCAGTGTCTGCTTCATGCTCTGCATGCTTAAGAGTATGTACACTTCGTACGCGTCGTTCGTCGTTTTTACGGTGATGCAAGCTCGAGATTAACGTTTTGCGCGCAACGTAGATCGATAGCGGGGGTGCGCACAGCTCAGTAAGTGGATCGTGTGGGAGGAAGAACGGGCCTTGTAACGCTTACATAGCGAGCTACATCGGTTTACTTACACCGTTCTTCCAATTTCTTGAAATAAACCTCGAGCCATCACTTGAATATGTTACTCCGATCCAGTCGGCCGTAAGTGGTCACGTAGGGCCTACAACAAAATTTAAGCAGCCCGTTTCTATCATTCTTTTCTTAACTCGTTGAGCTGCACGTGGATCTCGCGGGCGACGTTCGAAGCTACTGATTATTTCATACACTTCGCTAGTTTCGCTATCTTATAGTCGTCGATGCACCACAACAACACATACTCGAAGAGACGACTGCCATGATGAGTCGCATACGGTTCTTTGAAAATATTTAGCATAAGCCTAGTGTAGCGTAAAAAAATGCATGTATAAACGCCAGGAGACCGTCTTTTGTCCTCGTACAACTGGTTTCACGAGTAACAACGCCACTGGGGTTTTCGTACCAAAACCACGATATGATTATGAGGCACGCCTTAGTGGAGGGCTCCAGAAATTTCGAATGTCCGTGTTCTTTAACGAGTACTGACATCGCACAGTACACGGATCTCTAGCATTTCACCTTCATCGAAATGCGACCGGCGCGGCCCCACGGCTCAGCAGCCGAGCACCGTAACCACTGTACCCGGCGCGGCGGACGCTCGTTGGTTTTTACGTGAACGGTAGTTCGCAAACTATAGCGCGATGCCACTGACCGTATGTGAGAACTCTAACGCCTCCCTCACGTAACGCTCAGTTCCGCTCTGGTGCTCCGCAGTGTGCTTCATCGTCCACAGATGATTGCTATGACAAGAACCTACAAGTCCTCGCAGTGTTGAGGTCTCTCATGACCACGATGCGCACTCTCCTCAACGGAATGACAACTCCGTCAGCACAATGCGCTCTGCAAGTTCTCGATTCCTTGGAGCCAGTCCTTGCAAGCCTTTTTTAACATCTCGCTGAGGAACCGATGTCAAATATTTCTCCGTTGTGACTGTCTGTGTGTATGCGGTGAACACTGATGTGTGTGTATTACTTGTTCCCTCTTTCCTCCTCTTTCCTCCTCGCTATCTCTATTCTTCTTTCTCCCCTTCCCCCTCCCCCCGTGTAGGGTAGCAAACCGGGTACAAACTGGTTAACCTCCCTGCCTTTCCTTCGCTTTTATCTCTCTCTCTCTCTCCGCTCTGGTGTGCTGCTCGACGTGACCAGGCCCGTGCTACCTAATTACGAGTAAGTCAATATCGAGTAAGCAGATAACGAGTAAAAAAGGAAAACTCAAACGAACTACGGTATCATTTAAAGACGAGCATTTTACTGTCAGCCCGTACACGAAAAGGAAAGGGAATTAGAAACTCAGAAATGGCTGCTCTTCTTCCTCTAAACTGAACGACATGAAGGCGTTAAACTAAACAGAAGAGAGAGGGGGGGGGGGGAGAATAATGAGAAAGGCCGGTTTGTATAATGAGATTACCACCATTCTTCGATTACAGCTCATCCGACAAGCGCTCACGTTACCGAGAAAGGCAGGAAATTTGCGGACCCGACGAAGAGCAAGAAAGAATGAAGACCCTCGTAAATGGACAGAAAAGAAAGAAAAATACTAGAAAAAAAAGAAAAACCACACAAAAGGAATCACGCGCATATAAAGCAGGTGTAGCCGTCGCAATCGACTCGCCAGAAGCGCTACGAGAGGAGCGCAGAAAAAAACGAAGCACTAATAAGAGGAACAAAAAAGTTGGGAGTTTTCCAACCACTCATACCTAGCCAGCCAACGCTGTCAGACAAAGAGCGCGGTGAGGCCCAGCCGAGAGAGAAAAAAAAAAAAAGCGTGAGAGGAGTAGAGATGATGCCAGAGCGTGGGTTTGACAAAACACTGTTGGAAGGCTTTCGACGTAAAAGAGGTATATAAAGAAAGAACGAAATCATAAAAGTAAAGAATAAGATGACTCTAAGCGAAGGAAACGGCAGCAGGCATTGAAAAACAGCGATGAATTAGAGAGTAGGCAGGCACGGCCCTTTCTTTCACCGTGCGCGGATAGGACGATACAAAGGTTCTCGCGAAAAAAAATTATGCAGAGGCAAAAACGTGTTCGCGAGGTGGCTGACGTAAAACATAAAAGACGGAAAACAAGAGGAGTGGGTAACAAGCAAGTCTGGTGGACGTGTATGGAAAAGGCGTAATTGCCAAAGTAAGCGAAAGCGACAGACATGCGAGGAGCGCCGGCAATCTTGCGCTGAGCGTAGGACGAATTCAAGGTCAACATCACGCTGGGATTATTATTCATTTTTTTTTATATTTCGCGCCTCCCTATATTTTATTCATTTCTAGCCACAGAAGCCGCCTAAAAACGGCCGGATTGCAGCTGGCCAGCTGCACGCTGTTGCTTCCTGCATCGACTGAGTGGGAAGCTTCGCTGCATAACGCCGAGTCATCGGTATACCTGCCGGCCGGAAACCACGACCCAGGGCCCGCTACTGTGTGACCATGAAAGAGGATAGGATAATATTAAAGGTGATTTAGCTAAAGTTAAAGGGTTTTTATTAACTCCGAGTTCAATGACGACAGAGTGATTCCTTTCACTTCTTCACTAGCCTTCCTACAGGAGCTATCCCCTTCTCGCCACTTATTTCTTCATAAAACACGCGGACGATGTCATTTCGCGCTTTTCGGCGACACGCTGTTATCTCCGCTTGCGCGGTCGAAAACGCCCAAAACGAAGTGAAATCAGTTGACCGCTCACGATAGTCATATACGAGACGAGGCAGAACGGGCGTGCACTGCATGGCAAAGAAGGGTAGCAGACCATTCACAACTTATAACCCTCACATATGGACCGATCGAGGGCTTACTTCATCATGGCGTCACGTAAATAGACTGCTGACGTCATGAATTGTGCCGGAAATACGGGAAATGGGCCAGGAGAGAACAACGCGCTCGTTCTTTGAATTTTCAGAGGTTCTTTAGGGATCATTTAAAAGTCAGGAAATAACCTCATCTATACTCCATGTGTACAGACCTTTTATCTATGATTTTTTCTTTAAAAAAATCGAACACTCTTCCAAATGCTACGCAACAAAATGTAGAATTCAAACACATAACAAGAGCACACCGCAGTTGAGAAAGTTATTGAGGCCTCGTTGATATCGCGAAAAAAAATCTATTCACGTCTTCGTTCGTTACAACCAACCTTGATTTGCAACCAACTTTTTCAGCTATACTTAGTACATTAGTCATAGCGATTGTCATTGAAATGCTGACCTTAATACTTCTTTTCGCATACCACCGTCCTTGTAAAGTGATCAGCCGAAGGCTAATCTAGCGGTTTGGTTAAGCTTTTTTTGGGCCTTTACTCTGTTCCACTTGATCCTCTCGTAAATTTTTTTGACGTTTGAATAAGCTTTGGCACTTGTATTCCCAGAGACAAATTACCGTCGAGTGACTTTGACCTATACTTAAGTATAGTGCCTAAAGTATTTCTTTGGCGTTTGAAATACCGCTTCAGTGACACATCCGAATGTGACACATTCAATTTCCCGTAACACTTGCGAATTCCAACGTTTTATATCTTAATCTGTCGTTTCACACTCTAGAGAAATCAGTCGGAAAGATCAATACCGAGCCATATAAATAGTTTAGTTTTCTACACCCGTCCTAAAGACAACGGCAAAATCTCACGGCGCCTTAGAAGCAGGCAAATCTTTTTTTGCTATTTCGTGTAGCTCATGACGCCGATATACGTTGAGAATGTTTCCAATTATCGAAAATATATGAAATAAAAGAAACTGAAAAATCGATTGCACTTGACTCATTCTTGACTTGTAGATGCGGATATATGCGTCAGCTGACGTTGACGTCATAGTGTAGTTAGCGTAGTTAGCGTATTGAGAGCGCACAGACGGTATAGGTGTCTATGATTTGACCTCCTAGACATTGTAATCCTCTCACCTCCAATATTAAGTCGAGTACTGCAATATTGTCGCTAGGCAGGAGCAGCGAAACACAAAGTAAATACAGAACAAAGTGCGGCGCAGTTACGAAAAACATAATAAAAAAAATCGAATTCTTCGAATTATTTTTCTCAGGATAATCGCGGAAAACAATGCAACGGTAGCAAAAAAAAAAACATCCAAAGAGGTTCAAATATAAAGACCTAACGATCCATTTTCAATTGCTTTCTTTCATTACAATAACCGCGCTTTTATTGTTAACTTAATTCACAAGCACAGACTTCTTTGTTTGCCAGCCCTCTGATTTTCCGTTTTCAGGCTAATATTGGAAACAAAATATGTCACTGAAACAGGCGGCTTTCCGATAACAAGCCGCATCCTGGTATAAGACAAATGAGACTAAGCCCACTTTTCCACTTTTTCTCTATTCGACTCCATTCAAAAGAGGCGAGGAATAATTGCTTATTCCGGGAAACAATGGAACAAAAATGGGGGAAAAACACGCTGGCGTGAGCGTTTTCCGTGCGTCAGACAAAAAAGACAAAACGAACGGACTTCGCTTGCGCTGGAAATCGTATCTTTCACCGAAGAAAACGACCGTCGTTTCCAGCAACAGCAACCTTCCAAGACATGTTCCATATACCACGAAGGCCGCGATCACTTTCCATTGATCGCAGTTGACTTTCTCGAAGCGTCTCATAGAAGTTCAATGTGCACATCTGTATACACGTATCGAGACCTCCGGCTACTGCAACGGTATAGTGTCGAGGAGCCGAAGTAACCTATAATTTACAAGTACTCGCGTCTGGAGAGTGTTACAATTAAGAAAAATCAGGAAAAAGAGTCAACATACAAAAAGGTTTCAGCAAGCTAAGTTGAGGCTGAGGAAAAAAAAAGCTACAGTCTTCAATAACGTAATATCCCACCCACAAGGACGTAGCCATTGAGTCTTTTAGATCCGCGTGCGGAAAAACGAAAACAGGGGAAAACTTGTACAAGCGTACACGCGGGGCGCCTACGACGCGCGTGCGCATATTCCATTTTCGGTGCGAACGTCACTTTCAATTTTTGGCGACTACCATGACTGCCTGCCTGCCTGACACGAGCTGCAACGCGCGAGATTCTTTTCTCGTTATGTTCCTCTCCTACGCCTCCTCCTTTCCACCGCTTCCTCCAAGGCGTTTTTTTCTTTCCTCACGCCTTCACGCTTCGAAAGGACAAATATGTTTGTCCTTTCCATATATATATATTTTTTTGCGCTCACGCGCGTTTCGCTACTGTTTTCGTGTTTGATTTCTCGCTTCCTCTTGTCAAAAGGCAAGGGAGAAATGCGCCCGCCGAACGGACCGTCTAATTTCCTCCCACGACTCGACTCCTCCGCTACTTTCCTTCGTTCAGCGCTCATTCTTTCGCGCTTTTCTTTTTCCCTGCTTGCTAACTCCGTGTTTCCATGTTTTTTTGCGTTCCTTTCTTGCCCAAAGCCATTTCTGACACTATGCCTATAGCGTGACGCGCGTTTTCGCGCGCGGAGGCGTGTAAAATGAACGTGTGTACGTACTAGACGCATACACGAGCGTCCTTTGTATGTAATACACCTCCATTCCGAGGCCCTCTTAACGCCACCAGCGAAGCAAGATAAGAAGGCGTTCTTTTTATTTTATTTTTTCTTGCGGTTCGCCATGGCGTCACGGTTTTGACCACGAAATAGAGAAACGAAAAATTACGTAAGCCAGTACTGAAGCGATTCCTCATACGTTGATAGGAGGGTAACGCAAGTGATACGTGACTGGGCGACTAAGGCTGTCGAATAAGCTGCCCTATTGGTGCCATAACGCTCGGAAGTTCTTTTTTTTTATGAGCTGCGTCAAAACGCCCACTTGAGGTGAATATAGGCACAAGGGAAGAAATTCGGCCTTGTTGGTAAGACATTAGGAAAAATTTTTCAGCGCAAAATAACACAGGGACGAGAAGGGAGGACACAACACGTGCGCTAACTTTCAACAAAATGGTTTATTTCAACCGAAGCACGAATATATACAGCGGTGATGCTCAAACGCTACAGCCAGATGTCATGCGCAGAAAAGCACTGATGCCATGCGCAGAGAAGTATTCTGATTTTAACAGGAGACGTGCAGACAAGTGCAATTTCTTATCATAGCCTTTTACAGAAGATATGCGCACGAACAACAAAATTAATGCATGTTCAAAAAATACAATTCTTTTTCTGACAGGGACAGGGACGGCGAGCTTACACAATCGCTACCAAACTTTGCGATTTCGGCGGCTTCTACTATTAGTCTCGTTAGTTCATCACGGTTAGTCAATAACACCTTGGTGCTCTCAAAAACAGGGGCACACCCACAAGCTCTGCAATGCATCGCGAGCCAGCCATCGTTACCCTTCTTTACAAGGTTGGAGTGCTCTCGTAACCTGTCATTCAGACAGCGCCCCGTCTGTCCGACGTACTGCTTTCCGCAAGAGAGGGGAATCTGATACACCACCGCCTCTCTACAGTCCACGAACTGAGTCCTATGTCTTATCTTGCAAGCAGAGGCGTTTTGCGGTGCTGGACTACTCAGTCTGCAAATAGAATTAAGCTTGCACGGGGCGGAAAAAACTACCTGCACATTAGCACGTGACGCCACCCGTTTTATGTTATGCGAGATTTTGTGCATGTACGGCACAACAGCTATCTTGTTTCGCGCGGCATCAGCGTTGGAACGACGACCTTGATTAGCGTGCCGGTATTTCTTAATCAAGGCCTCGGCGACTGACACCTGGACGTGCACGGGATAGCCAGCTTCCGAGAGGCGGGAGGACTGCTTCCAGAGACTGTCCTTTACACAGTGTTCACAAGATTTGCTGATAGCGTTATCTAGGCAGTGTCTGACGATGCTTCTTTTTACGAGTTTGGTGTGAGATGAGCTGAACGGCAAGAACTGCTTGTTGCCCCTTGGATCATACTGCCAGCAGGTCCTGTTATCAAGGAACATGAACTTGATATCAAGGAAGCGGAGCTTTCCATCATGAGTAGGCAGTTCATGCGTTAATGACAACGGGTCTAGGCACTGTCGGAACAAGTTCAGTACGTTAGCAAAAGCTTTGGGTGGATTGACTTCAAGGATGCTTCAGGTGTGTCGGCAAGAGGCTTTTTAGAACTTTTATCATTTTATCTGAAGTCAACGTTCATCCTCTGGGACGATAAGCCTTTTATTCAAAAACAAGGAGTGTGTATTGGGTCTTGTATCGCTCCGCTTCTCAGTGACTTATTTTTAGCCCAGCTTGACAAAAAGCTACTTAGCTTGTCCTCTGACGTAGGTACGTGGCGAATCTTTAGGTACGTCGACGATTACCTGATCATTTTTAAACGCGACCGAGTTCCCTCTGAACCTCCATTTGCTAACGTACTGAACTTGTTCCGACAGTGCCTAGACCCGTTGTCATTAACGCATGAACTGCCTACTCATGATGGAAAGCTCCGCTTCCTTGATATCAAGTTCACGTTCCTTGATAACAGGACCTGCTGGCAGTATGATCCAAGGGGCAACAAGCAGTTCTTGCCGTTCAGCTCATCTCACACCAAACTCGTAAAAAGAAGCATCGTCAGACACTGCCTAGATAACGCTATCAGCAAATCTTGTGAACACTGTGTAAAGGACAGTCTCTGGAAGCAGTCCTCCCGCCTCTCGGAAGCTGGCTATCCCGTGCACGTCCAGGTGTCAGTCGCCGAGGCCTTGATTAAGAAATACCGGCACGCTAATCAAGGTCGTCGTTCCAACGCTGATGCCGCGCGAAACAAGATAGCTGTTGTGCCGTACATGCACAAAATCTCGCATAACATAAAACGGGTGGCGTCACGTGCTAATGTGCAGGTAGTTTTTTCCGCCCCGTGCAAGCTTAATTCTATTTGCAGACTGAGTAGTCCAGCACCGCAAAACGCCTCTGCTTGCAAGATAAGACATAGGACTCAGTTCGTGGACTGTAGAGAGGCGGTGGTGTATCAGATTCCCCTCTCTTGCGGAAAGCAGTACGTCGGACAGACGGGGCGCTGTCTGAATGACAGGTTACGAGAGCACTCCAACCTTGTAAAGAAGGGTAACGATGGCTGGCTCGCGATGCATTGCAGAGCTTGTGAGTGTGCCCCTGTTTTTGAGAGCACCAAGGTGTTATTGACTAACCGTGATGAACTAACGAGACTAATAGTAGAAGCCGCCGAAATCGCAAAGTTTGGTAGCGATTGTGTAAGCACGCCGTCCCTGTCCCTGTCAGAAAAAGAATTGTATTTTTTGAACATGCATTAATTTTGTTGTTCGTGCGCATATCTTCTGTAAAAGGCTATGATAAGAAATTGCACTTGTCTGCACGTCTCCTGTTAAAATCAGAATACTTCTCTGCGCATGGCATCAGTGCTTCTCTGCGCATGACATCTGGCTGTAGCGTTTGAGCATCACCGCTGTATATATTCGTGCTTCGGTTGAAATAAACCATTTTGTTGAAAGTTAGCGCACGTGTTGTGTCCTCCCTTCTCGTCCCTGTGTTATTTTGCGCTGAAAAATTTTTCCTAGTGAATATAGGAGTAAGATGACTTCATGTTCAGGAACATTTGAAGCTCTCGCACAGTCAAGCTTGTTCAATGCGTAGTCTGATTTAATAAATACGTTCACGGTTCAGAGTGGTAGTGTTGAAAGCGTATATGCACGTGACATCTAAAAATAGCGACCATTGCAATAGCTGCAGCAACGCGCGGCCGCTATAAAGTCCTGAATATCAATGCACACAGGCCGCGTCGCATATCACTTCGTTCTTTCTTTATGGTAAAAAAATACTCTAATTCTAGCGAGGAGTATAAATTACGTGATGAAACAAAGGTAATTTGAATGAAGATAAGCGACTTTACAAGATATTCTAGCGCCACAATAATTAAGCGACGCATCAAGTGTGAGGGGAGTAATACCATAACAAAACGGAAAGTCCGGCTAGTTGGTCTTGATTCATAACGTATGGAATTGCAAAGCGCGGAATACAGGACGAAACACTTGAACGAAACACTTGTCCGTGTGCGTGCTTCTTCAAGTGTTTCGTCCTGTATTCCGCGCTGTGCAATTCCATGCGTTATGAGTAATACCGTACTTCCACCAGTAACGCACACGTTTAAGTGGGCCGGTTACTTATGAGGGAGGCCGTAATTAATCTTTGTGATGCAGCCTCCTTAGGAATAAACCTCATTTGAAGCTTAATCTGAAAAAAAAAAGTATTTCCACCTAAAGGAGCCAGAAGTTTGCTGTCCTCTGTAAACTTTACGCATAAATAAAGTTGTAAAGTCGTACGTATTCCTTCTCCAGCTGATTAACTATCTGCTCGTGACCGCTGCTGGAATTTTTTAGAGGGCAGTGAAAAGAAAACAAAAATGCTAACCCGCGATTAAGTGTCCCCTTTGCCTCTCTCCCTCTCAGCAAGCTCCTCGAATGTATTCCTCGTTTTTCACATCGCGACTGTCGGGGCAGGCATGATCGGTGAGACCGCGTCGTAAAGGGAAGGAAATATCAGCGCGCGCAGTAGACGGAACCCGAAAGCTCGCGTCTGCTGCGCTCGTATAATAAGAGAACCCCGCGGGATCGTAAAGTCTAGCCAGGCGCCGGGCCGAGTTTCCCCGAAGGAGAAGCCGCGTGGGAGACGAGACTGGATCGAATAAACGGAACGGCCGCGGCCATGGGCCGCGCCTATATACGAAATCAGTGCAAACCGGGAAAAGGAGAGACGTTAAATAAAATATTAACAAAAAAGGGGGGCGAAGCGCGACCAACAGGCGCGGCCGCTTTGCAGGAGTTCGTGACGGGCCGAGACGAATAAAGGAAGCTGACAACCATTTTATTACCTTTCTTCTTTCTCTCTCTCTCTTTTGCGTACGTTTCGCAAAGTGCTCCCAGTTTCAGCCGCAACGCTTTTTTATTTTTTTTTTATTCTTAAACAAGCGAGACCTTTCTTTTTACTGACACAGGCGCCGCTTTCAAAGGCGGAGTTGAGAAATACCCGCCCAGGAGGGGTAATTGGCGAGCACGGGGAATAGGCAAGTTGTGAAATGAACTTTAAGGGAAAAAAAAAAGACTTCAGAAGGGCATGTCGAGCGATAAACCGTCAATTACTTAATCATCGATTGCTCAGCTTTAGACCGCATCTGCTTATCTGCTGGGCAATCGTTGGGGCCGTAATCAAACTTTCCCCAATGTTAGCACGGCTTGTGACGCGTCCTCACAAAAACAACGTCCAAGTTAAATGAACGCGCGCACACATGCGTTGTAGTCCGGATTTCGTGAAAGGAGACTCGTTGCACTTGTTCTAAGACGTTTCGGCCTGCAGAGCCAACGCTTCCACGTGCTTTCCTCGATTAAAAATCTTTGCTCATAATCCCAAAAATGACGTACGATAAAATTCTTCGTAAGAGAATATTTCGGTCAATCACGATGCGGGACATATCATTAGACAAGCCGGCTGACCAATGGTAAAACGCGATTACGAAAGACAAGTCTTGCGAATTAGGCCCCTTGACTACACAGCAAAAAAAAAAAAAAAAAAAAAGCGCAAGAGCAATATCGTACAGGTATTTCAACTTGGCGATAGCAACCTGTTTCATTGAATACCGGGGTATAGGAGATACCAGCCGCGTTATCTCTATCCCAAGGGTGGCCAAGCGGACGTTAACGCAATGGTCGGCCTAATCGATACCTCCATCGGCTGCTCCGATCAATAAATACCTTTCATTTCGCTTCAGGCACTAGGAGAGGGACGTGATTGCAATCGGCATCGCCGTTTCCTGCACGTAGTCGCCACGCAAGCTTTACGAAAAAGTGCATTCGTAGCTCCTAGCTATCCCTAAACAAAAAAACAAAATAAATAACAGTAACGATAATATCAATAATAGCAAAGGGCTTTTGCATTCCATCTTCCCCCCGTGGTAGAAAGAAAAGGAAACAATGATTTGCTTTCGGGGAAAAGCTATATACGTTATTGTCAACATATTTGGAGACGTAGGTCGGTCGCTGCACGCAAACTCGATGACGCGCACTCGAAATTGGCGTCAAAGTTCTCCGTTTAATCCCTTCGACGTTTTTAATGAAAGGTTTTTAAACGGAAGACCGTGTAAAACTCGAAGCGAACGACCGTTGCCTTCGAAGGAATGAAGGCGGGCACTTCGCGTCTCAAAACGCGCGTGGGGAAGCAATCAATGCACCCGCGAGAAGGCAGAAAAAAATTTCCACAAGAAAATCGATGAGCGACGCTACAGTGAACTGCATAGCGACGCTTTAGAAACGAAACGAAAGAAAGACGACGAGATGTGTCTCTTCTCGGAATAAAAATAAAATGAAATAACGAAGCGGAGACAGTCGGGGATAAGTATACGAGCCTCCATTTATGTATGTATATACGCATCTATATGCGGGTTTCAAAAAAAAAAAAAATGCTGCGCGGCTTGAAAGAATAATCTACAGTGAGAAAAACAGAGGATGCGCGGAGAGACGAAGGCGTGAGCGAGAGAGAGATATAAAGAAACCCGGGAGAGATGCAGAAACACGAAGGGAATCCTGAAAACCAATTCAGTTTTACGTCATCATCCATCATCTTTTTCGGCTTCACGGAAGCCTCGAATAACAAGGACGGCGCTGAGGTATACAGAGATGACTCGGGGGGAACAGGTAAAAGGTGGGTCGCAAGAAACAACGCGGCGCGCACGAGAGTCGGTCGAACCTTTGGCAGAGCCGCTGCAGGGAGGAGTATAGAAGAGAGGAGGTCGGGATAAGAGATACAACATCAGAGAACGACACCAAGGTTGGCGGCGCGGGTGTAGACGAGGGGGCGAATGATTTGATTAAAAAAAAATAAAAAAAAGAACAAGGAGAGGGAACAGTTTCGACGGTGAATAAGGGGGCTGCGCGCGAGTCCGGAATGCCTTCGGACCGAGCGAAACAAACGAATTGGTTATAAGAGCGCGGGATGATCTGGTTTAATTCGTAGCCGCTGATTGATCGCACCAGATATCGGCGAACTTACATGCGTTTGTTCAGCCCATTGCAATCGTTCGATTAAGGCCAAGGCTTGCATGCACTCAGCGCGTCTTTCCGTTCGAACCGCTGATGCACGAAGTTCAATGAGCAGCGAGACAATCGAGGTTAGCTTTAAGATTATTTTTTTTTATTTTTATAGTCTCTCTCCTTCTTTTTTTCTTCGTTTTGTTATGAATACGGCGTGGACACCCGTCTTCAAGGTTATACAGGACATGTAGGCCAGTCAACCGGCCATTTGAATATTGAAGCTATAGAGATGGAGTTCGAAGACACACCCGAATATTTCGTCAGCTCTTTTAACCTTCGCGTTGTATCGATGCGAACTGCGTCGTTTGCCGAATCAATCACGTGAACTTTCATTGCGTTCAACTTTAAGAGCCCGCCACTAAAGGGCAAAAATTAAGAATAGCTAGGCTGAGATGTGACAATTGTGCAGAATTATTGAGCCAACACGCGTTTTATTTCAAGCTAAATCGCACTTGCCAGCAGCGCATGCCATTCTTTAAACACGGGATTGTTTTTCTCGTTTTCGGCATATCATATCTGTCAAGCGATCGCTTCGTTACCATCTTTTCGTCTATATTTCAGGAAAACAATGCTCGGCGTTAGATATATGCATAGGGATCTCTCCAGGGTGCAGGGGGGCTTGGAGTGGCCTAAAGGTCGAAGGCGCTGTCTTGTCGACGAAAAGCGCAACATACGCAGAGTCATGATCACGCTACCGCGGACACATCAACTATTAAACTATTAACAGCGGTGGTTAAACACAATCGACAGATTTGCACGTCATTTTAAACTATACGTGGCATTTCAAATAGCTTCGGTTACTCTTTGCTTTTCTTCTTCTGTCTTTTTTTTTTACGACGCGATATTTCACGTAAGACGCATACATTCTTCGTTTAGCGTATGTGTCGATACAGAGAAGGTGCCATCACGCATTCCCCACTATACTTAACACATACACGGAACGCGCTATTTCTTTTTTTGTTCCATTGTCTCGATTCTACTTAGAATCGGAGAACTAGAGAGAAAATAAAATAAATAGCTTTCAGAAAGTCATTTCGTAGACGGTCTGAGTCGGTTGATGCTTTCCAGGATTCTGACATTCTGCTAGCGCAGCTGAAATAACGCGGCGAGGCGCGCGCGATTTCGGCGAATTCGGCACGCGTTTTTTCTTTCTTTTTTTTTCTTTTTTCGCGGCGAGGAAGAAAAACGCGATCGTTGGCGTGAGCGCGCGCAATCATAACTCTATATATATATACGTCTTTCCGACGATCTAGCTCTGCTCAGTGTATTAAAGAAAAAATAGACACAACTTTTTATGAAGAAGCGGCCCCAACGGATCGAATGAACGAAGGAACGATAGCTGAGCTCAATACGCACGCATTACACACACACACGCAGTCTTCGAGAAGAAACCGAAGCACAGCGAGCTTCAGAAGCACGCAGTCAGAAAACTGGAAAGCTATCGCGGCCGCTGCGGGGCTAAATACAATCCTTGCGAAAAACCGGCGGCAACCGAACGACGTCAACGCGGTCGATCATCGTCGCTTCGAAATACGGTTCTCCATTTTTTTTTTTTATCGCATTTCAACTCGGGGCGCGCCTCTCTCTGCACAGACTCGGGGGGGAAAAGGCGCCGAATATCCGTTCAAGGCAACTTCCATATGTGACAGCCCGATGGAGGACAACGGAGGGCTTCACGAAGTGACAAGAGAGAGAGAGAGAAGAACTATACGAAAAGATTCCAAGAAGAAGAAAATAAAGAAGCAGACAGGGAGCGGCCTGAGAAGGGGGGAGAAGACGTTTCGCGCGAATACGCTATGACGCGACGCAAATAAACGAGCGAATGAAACGAAAAGAAAAAAATATGAGACGCAATGAAAGGACGATGTGGGCGCGCGCTGGCGCGCGAAGAAGAAACGGCCCGCTTGAGGAATACGACGGCGGAGTGAGCGCAAAAAGTCGCGCGGCGGCGGCGGCGACGCAGGGATCCGCCAAGTCTTGAAAACATGAAGCCGCCGTCCGAAAAGCCGTCGCGATGAGGCAATGAAAAGAGAATGGGCAAAGAAGAAGAAAAGGAAGAGTCTTCTTCGTCGGGGGCAAACAAATAAATAAAAGAGACGGTCGTCGTCGGTCGCGGCGTTCTGTCCTTGGCTCTTCGTTGCAGCGTTGCAGGCTTTTGTCGGCAGCAAAGAGGAGCGGCAGCGCCGACATCAGCTGCGTGGTGGCGGCGTGCTTGACTCGAATGCCACCAGTTCTGACGACGACGCACATCACGCACGCGGCTTCGGCGAGCGTGCAGTAACATAGCGTACACTCCTGAACCTCCTCGTATTTCGTCGAAGCCCTCTGGGGGTGTCTTCACGGCATTGCCCGCGTGCACCCTGCGCGGTGCGCCGAGTAGTATAGAGAGAGAACCATTCAGTGACAATGGACAACGCGTATGCCGTGCATGCTTCCAGACAGCGGACACGCATACTCTACGCGAGGGCAAGCTTCGTCGACATGATTAGGAGGTTGAACTCATAACCTGCTACAGTCTTCAGGAAACGTGTGGTTACGAACGGGACCACTGTCGCCTTTACTGCAACCTTCGTTTGGTTCTGGGGAGCCCATTGGAAGTGTCTCGACGGCTATGCGGCTACGTATGACGCAGTGTTATCTCCTCAAATGTACTTTCCTCCTTCCTTCCTTCCTTTTTTCGTTCTTTTTTTTTTTTTTTGGAGTCACCTATTTTCAACACAATCTTTCTTTACATATTACGCGATACCGGCAATGACTAACTGTTCGATAAATGACGTTCGGGCCATAAATAAAGACCACTCTGTAATCTCAGCTTCGGAGTAGCCGACATACAGATAGAATTTCGTCCCTGCTTATAACGTCAACGGCTTATTTCCTTGACGGAAGAGCGGCGCGCACGAAATGATTCCCACAACAAGCTACTAGAAGTGCGGCCTAAGATTCCCACGTACAAGATATCTCGAACTTCAGCAATGGTGCGGGTGTCCAAGCTAAATGTTCTGATTACGCGGGGAATATATCCTGCACCCTTTTAACTAAGTACTGTTTCACACAGCATGGTCAACATGGTCGTGTGTGTAACACTGATGGAGGGACATCGTTGTTAACGAGATCGCAGTGGCCGAATCACCGCGACAAGGCAAGTCTAAAGTGACCACAAGTGTGTAGAAGAAAAGCAAGGAAATTGCGAGACAAGAGAACAAATAATGTGTCCCGCCAGGGAGAGGGGATCGAAGCCTGCGGAGATGGAGACAGAGCAACGCGACGCAACGAGCAGCAGAGAAGCGACGGCAACAGCGAAAGCGCCCTGCTATTCGCAATCTATTTAGCCTAATTCCCAGCTTCATCGCAAACGCCCGCGGTGAGGATATCACCACTTAGGCGCCTAACCGACCACCGGCCGAGCGAATACACGCAAGCACGGCAACGACGGCCTCCGCTGCGGAGTCGCCTCCGTCTGGGAAAAAAATATCGCGGCGGGGGACAGCACGAAACGAGAGGAATGGAGGCGAAAAAGAAGGAAAATAAAGCGGCGTTCACACGCGCACGACTGAAAAGTCGCACGCGCAAGCGTTGTGGGGGGCGACGCCGATAACGGAACGACTCGTCGGCACCCGCGACGAAAAACGGATCAGCCCCACAGCCCGCCCACCCGCCTGCCATGGCCTAGGTGTCCGCCACGGTTCAGAAACTTTCTTCCTTTACGGGACGTCGAGCTTTAGGCGGGCTTTCGCTGACGCTTTTTGTTAAATTACAGCTCACGCACTTTCTATTTAACGCTTGTCCTCATATTTTCTTAATTACGAACTCCCTGGATGATGCAGGAACGGGCTTGGCGCTGCCCGGAGTCATTCGGCTAATAGAAAGCCCATCCGTGATGTTTCCTGAGCGAAAGTACTTTTTCCTACATAGCCTAGTCGTATGGATTGCAGCGGGTTGAATTTGAAGTCGGCTTGCTGTGGTATTGGTTATGGCGTTGTGCCTGCTAAACAAGAGGTTCCGGGTTCGAAACCTGGAGGTCGTATTCTGATAAGCGCCGACCGCAAGAACACTTGTGTTGCGACAGCTAATTAATTAGCAGGAAGGCAGGAACGGGGGGTGAGGGGGGGCGATGCAGGTCCCCAACCCCCCTTCCCCTTGCCTCATTCCGAATATTTGCACTGCGTACTGATCGTAATAGCCTCAGCGAAAGGGTGTAGGTAGGCGCGGGGGCGAGGGGGGGGGCGCTGCGATGTAACCCCCTCCCCCGCCCCCCTAATGGAGTACTCTGCGCACGCCTATGCCTTGGACGCATGGTGGGTTCTCTGACCTTGCGTCGCTGTCAGCGAAAAAGAACAGACTCATCTGGTTAACGTCATCAGTTCCTGCGGTATGTATAAGAATACACCGCAAACTCTGACGTATTTTGTCTGGTATTTCGGTGGACCTAAAGTGATTATTAAACGCTCTTATTCTCATGCAGCGAAGAAAAGACAGCACTGGTCGTTCAAGCCTAACAGTCAATGCCTAATCAACGACAAGCTCCACTGTATCGACAAAAGTTTGTGTACATCGCGCATCTGCACGCCTGTGACGTAGACAGTGCCATTTAGTTCAGCGCGCTCTCCTGTATATGCACGCACGTATTATAAGACTGAAAGGAAGTCACATTTCTGCGCAGCTCGTGCACGTGATTGGAAATCGCCGTATATATTGGTATGGAAGTAAGAAATTAACTAATAAGGAAGAAACAGTTTTGTCAAACAAAGGGGCTTTATTTTAAGGTAACAAATAAGTAATTGAAATGCGTCAGAGGTGCAACAATGGAAATAAAAGAGCGTCCCACTTGCGTCAGCGCTCCGGCACGCCGGCATTTGTGACACGCCATCTGTTTTGCGCAAGGACAGCCCGTATACAGCGATATTCAACGAATGCTAGATACGAATGCGCGTTTAAAGACGCAAAGCAAAGCGAGACAATCGCTTTAAACCTCACTTGCTTCTTAGACCTTTTATGTGGTTTGTCATGCCGCTAATTCTGCGCCTTTACTTCCCTGACTCCTTATAGCGTTCACAATGATTCTTGCTTGTATATTCGCTAAAAGCGCAGAATATATTATACTATACCTTATACTCCCTTTTACTTTATCTCTCCCATTTTTCTGTTATCAGCCTCTGTAGCATATGTAGACAACGCGTGCGCCCTTTTGAACGTGTACACGCAGTGCTGGGCAGTATCGAAGATACATGTATCTTCGATACTATCTTAGATACTCTTTGGGTATCTTGTATCTGTATCGCGATACGTCTTGCAAAACGAGTATCTGTATCTGTATTTCCGATACATTCAGCAATGTATCCTGTATCTTAAGATACAAGATACTGTTATAGAAACAGCACCGTGCGAAACAATAAACGTTGGCTGAACTCCGCTTCTTAAGCTGATACTACTGCCCATAATGCCACCAGAAGAAAACAAAACAACTGCGACATTCTTTTATCTTTCCGCCAGAGTGCTCCAGCGAGGGCAGGTGATTAGGTATACGCGTCCCCATTGGTGGAGCAGAGTCACGTGATGGCTTACGAGCCATTTGGACAAACCCAAGCGCGCGAACGTCTACTCACTGTCCACCTTTTGTTCTCTCGATGTTTTCTTTATTTTTAGTTGTGTTGATCTGATGACACTTGTTCATAGACCCTGCACTCTGCTGCGTACTCCCAATGTGTGCGGCGTCTTTTGCGCAAACTCTGAGGCCGCTATACTGTCACTATCGAAGTTTGTATTGCGTGATCCTTTGTTGCAATGTCTGAAGAATGAAAAAATAGGGCTGCTTTGCGTCTCGCGCCTTTCACACATCACCGATTTGAAAGACCTTGTGGATGCAAACTTGACTTGCATAGTACGACAAGATTGACTTGCATGCAAATGAGATTCTAACAACCGTCCCTCTAACGGTGTTGACGTTTGATGTAATAGAACCAGCATTTACGTAACATGAAATATTCTGAAGTACTGTGTCTTTGTTCTTCCTGGTAAATTATTCGAGAAGTTCTTTTAATGATAATTTGATTGTTAGCACAAGTGCTTCCTTTGCTGTCTTCCGTTTGCTCCCCATACATTACTTAGTCCTCTGCATAGTTTTTCGCCCGTCTGTTTAGTAATATGTCTTTTGTAACCTGCTGCTAAAATACGTTCTCTGCTTTATTCTTATTTTTTAACTGTCTGCGAACGTGGTTCTATTTCATATTTTTGCGGGCTTTCTCTAAAAGCCCAAAAATATGCACCACGCAGCATGTACGCCGCCAAAAAAATTGAGTTGGTCGTTTTTAAATTCACTCTACGATGTGTCGAAGCGCAGTTGGCCCTTAAATAAACATTAAAAATGTCGCAATGTCGCATAATTGAGCTTATTTAATTAACCAGTTAAGGAAGGAAGGAAGAAACAAGCGGAAAGACAGGGAGGTTAGCCAGTTCTTAGACCGGCTAGCTACCCTGTGCTGGGGGAAGGGGTAAGGGAGATAAAAGATGATAGAAGGGAGATGCTACAAAATAAAAGAAAGCAAGAAAAGGAACAAAAATAGAGGGGCAAGAAAAGGAAACGAAAGTATGACACTGCTCAGAGTCTGTCTCTAACGATGGCCGAGTCCGTCGTCAGCACAGAGGGCTTTAAAAGCATTATCGCGCTTATATTAACTTGTTAAGCTTAGTACAAAACATGCTATAACTAGTGCCACATGACGGCAAACCAAATACATTTGATTTCATTCAGCTGCGCTTAAGCACTTGTTTTTTTTATTGGGCTCTACTTACGCGAAACACCCAGTATACTTATTCGCTTTGATTGTGTAATACGGAACCACCTTGCTATTTGACTTAAATATATTCGTTTTCTTTTTTTAAGTCACCTTAAAGTATTCTTATTGTTACAAAACCGCAGGTTAGCAGAGCTAGAAGAGGCAATAGTGTGAATAGCAGTGATAACCTTGGGCGTTTTGTGCCGCTAGAATACGTCTGAGACGTTTGCTTCCGGCTAAGGTTCTCCCGGAGAACAAATGGTAAAAGATGGCACGTTAGTGAATATGTTGCTAACGAACGCTTTACGCCAGCAAATAAGTAAAATATGAAAAATCACTGCATTTTGTGTCCTCATTGTTTGTGAGCGCCGACTATGTAGTTCATCGTCTTTACCCGATGCGTCACAAACAATATCGCTACCAACGTTGTCGCTGCTGTACACCTGTCGGTGGAAACGGTATAACGAAAACAATACGCTTGCAGACAAGGTAGGAGTGCACAGAGGTATTTGCGCCATCGTGCGGAGGCACTTGCAAGTAGATGGTAACCAGCCAGCTGGTCGCCAAGTAGAGCAGCGACACCAATAAACTACAGAAGTGTCAAGCAAAAGCAACTAACAGAGCAACAGTTAAAGAGCTGTCATGTTAAGCAGCCAAACAAATCCCAATAAGTCGTTTAGAAATGAAACTAATACGCCTTGAGCAAGAAAGTTTGTATCTTGTGATACAAACAGGTATTTTGTTAAAATTAAAGCTGGTCGCAGTTAAGAAATTTTCAAGTAAACACATTTCTACCTAAGCCTTTGCTGCTTCATTATATAGATCTATAACAGCGAATTTGCAAATGTATCGAGGTATCTTAAGATACAATTGGGAAGTATCGTATCGGATACAATTATTCAGCGAGTATCTTGTATCTGTATCTCAAATACTTTTTGCCCGAGTATCTTGCATCGTATCGCGATAAAATTTCAAAGTATCTTTTCCCAGCCCTGTGTGCTCGCAGTAGTAGTCGAATGCTTATACTTCATATACAAGAGCTTGCACAATGTCTATTAGCGTTTCGCAGCTATAGCGACCCCGGAAACTGACCGCCAGTTTCGGTTTCAAGGTACATGCGTGCTCGTAGTGGTTGGCGGCCGTCCTAAGATCTGGTTGAACAAAGTGAGGTTGATGTGAATGTTCGATTTTATTTTCTTTTAAGAGTTTTCAGAAATAAAGACATTTCACTGACCTGTAAAGAATTTTTCTTTTGTCTATTTCTCGTTTTTATTTCTTTTTCTGTAAATTTTAAATCAGGCGAAGCGCGGGAACTGGCTCACTTCGTAGCGCTTGTATCCGCTCACCCTTTCCACTCACTCATCTACATGAAAAGTTGAACCGCTCTCGGTTATCTCGCTAGGGTAGCGTGCCAAGGATGTATATGGGAAAGAGATTTCATGTGACGTTGAGCGAACGGAAGCAGCTGTGAGCCGCGTCGAGCAGGGCAATCACGCAGTGGTCGAAGATGGCTCAATTGGCGCATGCTATGTCTTGCGAAGCTCTGTGGTGTGTTAACCCAGAGATTTCCAGTTCTGCGAAGGTTTTTGAGCTTTCCTAGGGACAACAGTTGAACACAAGTGTTTCGGTCCATTATTTCAGCAGGTATTTATTTTCCATGAGTATACGAGTACACCCAGTTCTATGCAAGCCTGAATACACTGAGATAAGCACAGTGTCGCTACAATATTCCGTCATGACCACAGCCTACCTGCCGCTGGCATAATGCGGTAATAAAAGGCTTGAATGCGCGCTCGCTCGCCTACACAGTTTGTTCATATTTTAGTTTTGGCATGTAGTTCAAATGATGTGAAGCAAATATTGGAGTCAACGTTCTGAGAAGTGGACATTTCTTTGTCAAGGGAATGCTGCTGCCCTGACGAAGACAAGTCAACTTCACAAAACATTGTCTCAAGCGTCATTCTCTGTTCAATGATTTCTCATCGCTTCACGCATCTAGCTTCACCTGAACTTCTGCCTAGTTTGGTACTGAAGTTCTGTAAGGTAAATATGTGCGCCGTCCTAACAGGCGTGCTTTAGTGAAGTGCGACGTGGCCTGCTCGAGGTTGATAATAATTTTCGCATTGTGCTGAATATGTGAATATTTCAGTTGTGAATTAATGCTGCTTCTGCAGACTGATACTTTCACAATAAGCGTATGTCTGTCTTTTAGTACGAAACGTGTGATTAACAGAAAAAATTTAAATTTCACTTTATTGGATCGAGCTTTGTCTCATCGAGAAATTGGTCCGATTTAGTTTGTTCACTTCACATCAGAAGAGCACAATTAAAAAAACAGCTTAATTTAACTAATGACCACGTCGTCCGAGCGGTTAACGAATCTGCAAGAAAGCGCGAACACATTCCGCTTTCATGCGAAGTAGTAAGGAGAGTTCCCGCGGCAACCCTCGTCCCCTTGGTTTCGCGCCATTTCCCTCTGTTTGCTGACCTCACCAGCGACGCCATAAAAGAAATATTTTGTTCGTGAAAATATTTCGAGTTGGCTACCCGGCAGCCACCATTGGTGGAAGCGGCGCTGCTGCAACGTCCCAATGGACAAAACGGGCTCGGCAAATGGTAGGCCCGACATCCGTGGCCGCTCAAACTATGACCGGGCTGACGTCGGCAAGTTCGGTAGGGCCGATGTCGTTTTTTGTAAATGGCCGGGCTGTTTGCCGACCATCGGCAGCTGGTCGGCCAACGGCGTCGGGCCGATGTCGTAGAATTGGCAGTGCCTGCGTCGGGCTGCACACGTCCTGAGCACTTGCCAACGATGACAAAAGCACGGCCAACGCTCATTTGCCGTTATTCACCGCCATACATTCTGCATTTATTTCATGCAAGTGTATATTATTTCGACCGCGGAGGGGTCAGTTTTTTTTTTTGGGGGGGGGGGGTATAAGCAATAATAATTTCACTTTTGCATTTTTACGCAACGCTTGAGGCAAACTAGATGAATTGAAAACGTTCGCGCTGAATTAATGCTTCAATTGATGAGAAGTAATAATAAGGAAACAATTTTGCACAAATATGCTTGTTTGAAGTGTCAAAGACAACTAAGCCCAACTGTACTTGAGTGTAAGCATCGTGGCCCTAAAATTGGCAAACACAACTGCTGCTGGCGCTGTATGAAATATTGGCACCCATCCACGCAAGCGCTTCGATCAATAAAAACCACACGGATACAAGTATAATTTTAGAGATCACAATTAATTTTTTTAACATCAGTCAAAACAAACGTCTTTCGGTCGAGGAGTCAAGGTGACTGTACATTGATGTCGTCTTCCGTTTCTGTCGCGTCCTGTTACGACCGCCGTCTCCGTCGCTCGCGCCAATGAGCCACCTTTTCACAACTTTTCCTACAGTGGACAGGGATGCTTCCGGGAAGCTGCTCAGAACGGACATTGCAACAATAATCCATGTAATGGAACAAATTGTGAACCCATAGTTACGATAAGAATAGAAACAGTTTCCTGACGAGAAAATGACTGCTGCACAGGCATACTAAGACGCAAGCATACTAAAGCGCTTTGAACACATAAATAACACTGCTATTTCGCAAGATCCTCGACACAAATATCTAGTTATTAATAATCTAAGTATACCACTCTCTCGTGACGAACACACACTGCATGCATATATGCGTAAGTTGTCCAGGTAATTAGGGCACCTACGCCGCAAGTTACGTAATGTTATTAACGATATTCGTAAAGTACCTTACCAAACGCTCGTTCGACCTCAGCTTAGCTTAGTTTACTTACATTTAATGTTCCGGTGCACGAGACGGTAAGCCGGCCGTGTCACAGGTGAATTACATGTATATGGGAATTAGTTTTGCTGCCGATCAGAGATTATAAAACTTTATTTTATTTCATTTCAATTGGTATTGACTGCTGTTTTCAATTTCAAGCTACCGAGTGGGGCGCCTTAGAGGCGAACGCCGCCGCCGAAAAACGACGGAGCCGTCGATGCGACCAAGGAGTGTTAACCGAGCCGTTAAAAAGCGCGCCCATAGAGGTAGGGAAACTGCGTAGAATGGACACCGCCATTAAATCACGCGGCCGAATCGAGAGCAAGGGAATCGAGAGAGGACTACCCCTCTCTTGAAATGCATTGAGACACCAAGTCGTTGCTTATGAGCTTATGACAGTTCGCAAGTTCCGGTTATGGTTCCTTGCGCGCGCAGTTTTCCTACGTCCGTCATAATTTGTTTGCCTTGTTTTTTTTTATCGCTACAGCCGGTATCTGGTTACATTTCTGAACGGCCAATGTGAAAATATTTTTATCATGACAATACACGAGACTGGAAGAATTATTCACGAGTCGTCATTGTAGCTGCCCTCTAGGTTACGCGCAATTTCGGAAAATAGACGGAAGATGCCTTTATAATAATATCTGGGGTTTAACGTCCCAAAACCAAGATATGATTATGAGAGACGCCGTAGTGGAGGGCTCCGGAAATTTCGACCACCTGGGGTTCTTTAACGTGCTCCTAAATCTAAGTACACGGGCCTCAAACATTTTCGCCTCCATTGAAAATGCAGCCGCCGCGGCCGGGATTCGATCCCGCGACCTTCGGGTCAGCAGTCGAGCGCCATAACCACTAGAACACCGTGGAAGATGCCTTGTGATGTTTATTTGCCACGGTAAAAAAAAAGCACACAGTAAATGTTTATTCAATGCAACCTGCCCTCTCGCGTTGTAACCGCACCAAAGTACAGTGCGGTTGTTGCCTCGCGAAGCTCCACTGGTCTACGTCAGCTGAACAAAAAATCGAAATGGGAAAAGTACGAGAGACGCGAAAGGGCACAACCGTTTAACGCGTGGAATTAGAAATAATCGCAATTTTCTTTTACGAACATCGCAACATCCTATTGTGAGGAGTGCTCTATGCTATCATGATATATAAAGCGTTACATTACACTATCTTATTCTATGCGCCTTCAAACCCACCAGCACGCATATCCGGCATCCGCGATAGAATGCCACGTACTATACAGCTCCAACCTATACAGCCCCAACCGGCACGTTATCTCAGATGAAAACGTTTTAGAAGAGCTCGAAATAAATGCGCGAGGCGAAACCTTTCTCCATCGTGCCGAAGCGAGAATTTTCGAGGTACGCGGTAATCATCTTCGCGCTTCTGCAAGTTAAATTGCGTCAGGCGTTTTAAAAGCGTGAGTGATGCCGTTATCGCTGGATCGCTTCAAACGCTCCTTGCGTTTTCAACACGCTAGTCCATTAGTTTACACCGAACTATCGTCATCTGATAACGCGGGTGCCAAAAGAAATGCGCACCTGGGGATATGAAAATCGTCACGAGACTTTCATAAGTTTACGTCGAAGCGCCCGATTCCCAGCTATGGCGCAGTTACAACATCAAACGTACCCTAAGCCTAACTGCGCACTAGCGTGGGCAACAGCCTTACTACGCAGTACATCGAGGGACACAAAAGTGAGTATTCTTACCTTGCTGTCGACGTCTGCAGCAGTCCACACCGTATTGCCGTGCTGAAAAGCACCGCTGTCTCACAAAATATCGCTCAGTACCACTACTTTTCGGAGTGAATGAGCAAAAACAGATGCCACGGAAACACGCATGAGAGCGGCCCCCTTCGATAAGCGCCATGGCTGATCTGGCGATGACGTCATATCGGTCATATCGCCGGTGTCGCTCAGTTGTGTCGCTTGGTGGCGGGATGTTCTTTCGCGAATTTTCAACTGATCGTGTAAGAAAATATCTTTACACGTGGAGGAAACAAATAAATAAAAGCGAAAAAGCCATACATTTATGTTGCACAACTTTTTTTTCTCGCGCTACTTGCGCAATTACGCGTCGTATCAAGGTTCCTGTGATATGATGCGAAGATGTCGAAGGGCGAGAAGGTGAAGGGGTATGCTCGACCCGCTTATCACTTGTCTCGGTCCCCTTTCTCACCCGCCGAAATATTTCAGTGCGGGTGGGTCGACGCCGTTCGACGAAGACTCTCACCCTGTTGCGTTCACACAGCTGTGAATGCGCACCGCCCTCGCCGAGCAGAAGCGGGTATCGAATTTCTTTCCCGTGCTGGCCGCGAAATGGCGGGAAAAAGCAGAGTGTTCCCTCCCGGGAAAACAAAACAGGAGACACTCACTTGCTACTAGCCAAGTGAAAAGGCGCGAAACTTTAAAAGTGGTTACTGTACTCGGCACTGTTACGGGCCGATACGGGCGATACTCGTTGCAATATTTCTTTGAGAACCGGCGCGCTGCTCCTTTTGCGCTTCTACCGCAATGTGGAGGGAAGCGGCTGCTCCTCCTTGTCTCGTTGGTAGCGAGTCCAACATGAGTGACGCTGGGGGTGAAACTGATTGCTAGGTGTTGTTTTGCAGCCCCCGTCTGAGATGGTTACTGTGCCTTGGATGGCCAGGGTCACCATACGTTTCGACCGTTTGGGGAGTTTGTCAGAATATTAAGATAACGCAAATGTGTTTCCTGGTATGCTCTTGACGCACGAAAAGCATGGCATAGTGCCATGGAATATACTTGTGCACTACACATTCGTTTGGTATATGAAGTATGCATCTTCTGAGCAGCGGAGGACATCCTCTGTCCTCTATGCACGGGAATTTCGTTACCACGTTGCCAGTACTAAGTCATAGGCCAAGACGGAAGAATAAGCGGATTTCCGGGTGGCGCTGGTCCCCAAACTGAACGTTTAGTCCCGCCATTTTTTCTTTGAAATCGTGCTGAAAAATATTCGCGGCTAAAAAAAACATGAATAAGCTTTTGAGCTCACTATGCGTTTAGCATTTGTTTAAGGAACCAATCACACTCACACCTGACTCCATGTGAATCATGTTGCAAAGTTCAAACCAGGGAGACCTTTACTTTTTCAACAACGTGATCGCATGCCCGTGTCCTTGCGCGCTGCAGAGAAGTCGAAGAGGCGAAACTATGGCGTCCGCGAAGCAAAAAAAAAACAAAAAAAAAACTGAAAGAAACGGTAGTCCGCAAGCGCGCTCGGCCACTAAGGCTGGCCCAACGTACGACCTCTCTGGCCGACCACTAACCGCGCGCTCGGTGCTACACCGGCCTGCTACCTCGTGCCAGCGTGGGCGGCCAAGCTTGTGCCGGTGCAGTGAGCCATATGTGCCGGTGTGGTCAGCAGGTTAGGTCGGCCCGTCTACTGGCCATGCTTTCACGCCCAGTTAGGTCGGCACCGCACCCGTAGCCAAGCAAGGGGCGACATTAGCCAAAAAGCGATGGTCGGCCAAGTTTGCTTGGGGTATAAGCATGCGAGAGCGCATCCTATGGGAGTATAGGGAGTTTCCGCCCCTGATCACCGCTTGGTGTGGGCGCAGTGACGTTGACGCCTTGTGGTACATCTCCAACTCGACGACAGAAGTCCATAAACATGAATCAACTTTTGTAGTAGCTGCAGTAGCTAACATACACCTGGACACAGCATGGGAATCTCACGCCAAGATCGCCTAACATGCACACACTGAACCATAACTCGCACTCTTTCAAAGAGTTGTCATTTGATGAGAGAAACGGCAAGGTGTGCGCTCCTCAGTAGTCGGTGTCAGGGCACTCCAAGCTGTAGGCGGCGGCAAAACACCGCAAGTCTATTTGGTAGTTGCCCTACGCTGGCGAGGATGTGTGACAAGCTGACGCGAAAGGGGAATCGCGTCCACCACCCTGCAATTACCCTTGACGGAGTTGCAGCCTTGTGAAAAGAACCACTCCAGCCACATGAACTCACCGCCTCTGTCAAGCGCTCGAAGAGACGCAGCACACCGGCAGCCCGGGAGCTAACCGAATTACATTCCAGATGTTCCGGAACCTGATATACAGGGAGAAGGCCCAGCTGCTGGACTACTTCAATGACATCTAGAACGACGGACAGTTCCCCGAGACCTGGCTTACTGCGAGCATCGTGCCGATATTAATAGCATGAATGCCGGCCTCGGCCCCCTCGTCGTACATGCCTGTCTTGCTTACCTCTGCCGCCTACAATATGATGGAGGCAGTGGTCCTGGTCCGCCTCGAGTGGATTGCCAGGGTCCTGGACTACTACTTCGAGCAGCAGACCGGATTGCGGCGCCACGGCTGCACAGCCTACTCACATGGTGACGTCGTGTCTGCATGCAAGAAGCAGGAAATAGGAGGCCATTCTAGTGCCTCTCGACGTGCACCTTCGACAGCCTGCCGCACATGGCGGTCATGAGCATCGTAGGCCGCATGCTACGCTTTGTACAGGGCTTCCTGTCTGGCTGATTTTTCTGCGTGAGTCGGTCAAGCGCTCAGCTCTCCACATCCCGTCATGACAGGTGTGCCACAGTGTTCCGTGCTAAGCCCCTTATATAACGTCGCCTTGGAACACCTGCCAGCTTGCATCGCTTCCGGCCAGCGCTACCCGGTCCACTGCTCCATATGCGCTGACGGGGGCTGCACCAGAATCTGGGTTCCGACTCATCCTGGCTGCAAAGTGCACTAAACGCTGCGGCCGGCCACATCGCATATGTTGGTGTGGCGGTCTCTTAGGCCAAAGCGAATGCACTTCTTCTGCTCCCCAGGGCAAGAAGGCGCAGCAGGGTGGCCCGTCTCACCATCGATGGCACCACGATCCCATGGGAGACTACGGTGGCCAACCTTGGGCTTCGCATCGAGCACCGGCTGTCCTGGGCTCCCGCCATCAAGGAGACCATGGGGGTGGTGAGGAGTGTCCAAAGGGCGGCTAAGGTCACCTTCTTCAGCGGTTGTGGCTGCTCGTCATCCTCGGCTCTTCGTCTTGACGCAGCTGCAGCAATTTCAAGGTTCCTGAACGCTTTCCTTGTGGTGACACTTCCTCCGCGGCTTCTGGAGCGCCTCGAGCTGTTGCATAGGAGCTTTGTTCTGTGTGTCTTCGTCCTGCCACGGTCCTCGCAAGTGGCAGCCACCCTCGCAGAGGCAGGTGTCTGGCCTTTCTCTATGCTGCTACACCAGAGTGGTCTCTTACGCTTTGAACAGATATCCCGCGCGCCCCCCATTTTGCCCGGCGAGCCGGGGCAGCAAGAAGGTTTTCTTGCGCGGTTAGAAAGCTGACCAACATCTTGGATGGGCGGACAGCTACAGGTGTATGGATAAACTAGGATCAATGCCTCCAGCCACACCCTCTCCTTCACATGACAGGGAACCACTGGGTCTAGTTACCGGTCTGGGATGACTCCAAGCGTCGTTCAGCCACTTGCGCTCTCCAGGAGGTGGCTGCCCAAAAACTATAGGAAGAGCTGGCTTGAAGGCTTATTGCCTACGCGGACGGCTCAGTCCTCCCAGCCACAGGCTCAGCCACAGCCGCCTGCATCATTCCAGCATTTGGTAGAAGAGCCTTCCGTCGTTTCCCTTCTGCGCTCTGCTCTACCGCAGTGGAGACGGCCGGTCTCCACCTAGCTATGAGCCTGGTTTCGCGATGGCCAGCCGCACTGCTGGCCGTGGCGAAACTGGAGCGGGCAGGCTTCGGAACGCAACTGCTTGTCACCAAGCTGCATGCTATTCTGCCGGTGGCGTCGATGTCTCTCGGCACTGGGTGCCATCATATGTGGGAATCCAGGGAGATGAGAAAGCAGTCGTACTGGCAAGAGAAGCGAATAACCCCACTGTCACCCTCATCTGTCATGTGGTAGCTTCACACTATTCGGTGCTCACTTTAAGGCGGCTACTGCTAAGCTGCCACCCCGACAAACGTGTAGCCAAGATAGAACCACCGACCTGGCTTACCGGGGTCTCTACAGGAGGGACGGGTCTCTTCTATTGCGTTTACGCATTGGCTCCTCCTGGCTTGCGGCCCGGCGTCATCGGCTTGGCAGATTCTCGTCACTTGCGCGCGCAGCATGCGGCGCAAACAAAGCAAATGAGCACCTATTGCGTGTATGGCCATTGCTTCAAGCACAACGACCCGCCTTGGTCGTCACACTCCTTCGCAAGGATCGACCCGTGACTACACAGAGGGACCTCCTGTTCCCTGCACAGCACCACACCCAGGCCTTCAAGGCGGATCTTCGCTTCCGTGGGATCACTAGACTGGACAATCGGCAATAGTAGCCGCCCGCCGTGTCCTCTGTCATGGTCGCCATTTCTCATCTATTTTAGGGGCGAAGTTCCTTAGGGTGTGGATCCTACCCTCCTCTGTAGTAGTAGTAGTAGTAGTAGTAGTAGTAGTAGTAGTAGTAGTAGTAGTAGTAGTAGTAGTAGTAGTAGTAGTAGTATTGTTAAGCGGTTTATTGGACGGGACTCGGCGACAATTCGCTATGGCGACAGTCCAGGCCAAAGCACGGGCTCCGAGAGCGAGCGGCGTTTACAAGAGGACGACCCACTAGGAGCCGCTGGAGAACGCAACCGTTTCACAGTACCAATTGCTTCGCCACAATTACCCCGGGTACGAAAAGGGAGCCGTCCGGCGACCTAACAGCTCGTCACTATGAGTGGGTCATAGTAGGTCTTGAGGCGCTCCACGTTGACTATGTCGCGCCCTCGACGGCGCATGTCCGAAGCTGGTTCGATGGGTTCGATCAAGTAGTTGACCGGGAATGTGCGCTCGACGACCCCGGTATGGGCCTTCGTATTTCGGCAGCAGTTTTGAAGAGAGGCAACTTGCAGTGGTAGGACCGAGAGCCATACGAGCGCTCCAGGGAGGAACGTGGGCTCAGAAGTGGTGTGCCGTCGCGAATGCTCTTCTGCAGCTCTTGTTCCTGCGTCGAAAATGTCTTGGCAAGCTCGCGACACTCTTCAGCAAGCCTGGCGGTGTCAGAAATAGGCGCACACTCAGATGGATCCGGCTTGTGTGGAAGTATCGTGTCGATGGTGTGCGACGGGGCCTTCCGTACAGTAAGAAAAAGGGTGAAAAACCAGTAGTGCTCTGAGGGCGGTATTAGGCAGTAGGTGACGAAGGGCAGAATGGCATCCCAATTGGTGTGATCAGCGGCGACGTACATTGACAGCATGTCGCCGAGCGTGCGGTTAAAGCGTTCAGTTAGGCCATTCGTCTGCGGGTGGTAAGCAGTAGTTTTGCGGTGAACAGCATGGCACTCTTTCAGAATGGCTTCCACGACTTCCGATAAGAAGACACGGCCTCGATCGCTGAGAAGCTCTTGGGGTGGACCGTGACGCAGTAATGAATCTGTTGTAGTAGGAAGGAGGCAACATCGCGCGCTGTAGCCGCTGGGAGGTGCGGCGGTTTCGGCGTATCGCGTTAGATGGTCAAACAGCGACGATGGCCCAGCGGTTACCAGCCGAAGTCAGAGGAAAGGGTCCATACAAATCGATGCCCCACGCGCCCAAACGGACGGTTAGTGCAAGGTAATGGTTGTAGACCTGCTGGCGACATGTGCGTTGCAGGTTTTTCGGCGTTGGCAATCGAGGCAGGAGCGAACGAACTTCTGCACGTAGCGGTACATCCCACGCCAGAAGTATCGTTGTCGTATGCGGTGGTAAGTTTTGGATACCCCAGAGTGCGCGCATTGCGGGTCAGAGTGGAAGGCTTCGCATATTTCAGAACGCAGACTGCGGGGTATTACTAGTAGCCACTGGCGGCCGTCGGCGTTGTAATTGCGTCGGTGCAGGAGGTCGTCACGAACGGCGAAATGGTGGGCTTGACGACGCAACGCGCGAGTGGATGGTGTTGCCGACGGATCAGTGAGCAAGTCGATCAGCGAGGTGATCCATTTATCCTTGCGCTGTTCGGTAGCGATGGTGTGAGCGTTGATTGAAGCAACAGACATTTGAGATACTGAGCAGGGGGCATTGTCGTCAGGCAAGGGAGAGCGCGAGAGGGCGTCGGCGTCAGCATGCTGGCGTCCGTTGCGGTACAGCACGCGGATGTCGTAGTCCTGCAGGCGAAGTGACCAGCGGGCGAGACGGCCTGAGGGATCCTTCAATGACGACAGCCAGCATAGTGCATGATGGTCGGTGACGACATCAAATGGGCGACCATACAAATAAGGTCGAAACTTTGTAAGGGCCCATATGATCGCCAGGCACTCTTTTTCTGTGACTGAGTAATTGGTCTCGGCTCTGGTAAGCGTACGGCTTGCGTATGCCACGACATATTCGGGGAACCCTGGTTTGCGCTGTACAAGGACAGCGCCGAGGCCTACACCGCTGGCGTCCGTGTGTACCTCCGTTGGGGCCGTAGGATCGTAGTGGCGTAGGATGGGAGGAGACGTCAACAAACGACGGAGCTTTGCGAACGCGTCGTCACACTCGGACGACCACGAATTTAGGGGTCCGTTACTTCCAAGGAGCTTCGTCAGCGGCGATATGATGGTGGCAAAGATTCGTATGAAGCGTCGAAAGTACGAACACAGTCCTACGAAACTGCGCAGTTCTTTTACGGTCGTAGGTTTGGGAAATTCGGCCACGGCCCGAAGCTTGGCCGGATCAGGAAGGATTCCGTCCTTGGACACGACGTAGCCGAGGATTGTCAGCGCCGTGCTGCAAATCGGCACTTCTTCAGATTCAGTTGGAGGCCGGCGTTGCGCAAACGCGTCAAAACATGCCGCAGACGTTGGAGATGCGTGGAGAAGTCCGGAGCGGAAAACCACGACGTCGTCGAGGTAACACAAGCACGTGTGCCATTTCAAGTTGCGCAGAACGGTGCCCATCATGCGCTCGAAGGTCGCGGGCGCATTACACAGACCAAACGGCATGACGTTGAACTCGTACAAGCCGTCGGGCGTGACAAAGGCTGTCTTCGGTCGAGCGTCATCCGCCATGGGTACTTGCCAGTACCCCGAGCGCAAATCAAGAGACGAAAAGAATTCGGCTCCTTGCAGGCTGTCAATCGCGTCGTCGATTCGCGGCAGCGGATAAACATCCTTGCGAGTGATCTTGTTGAGCCGTCGGTAGTCCACACAGAACCGCACGGAACCGTCCTTCTTCGCAACGAGAACAACGGGAGAGGCCCATGGGCTGTCCGAGGGTCGAATAACATCGCGTCGAAGCATATTGTCCACTTGCTCGTTAATGACCCGGCGTTCTGCGGGAGACACGCGATATGGACGTTGCCGCAGTGGTGGTTGGGCGCCGGTGTCGATGCGATGCGTAACAGCGGAAGTGCGGCCGAGAGAAGTTTGCCCGACATCGAAAGAAGAACGAAATTCTTCCAGCAGGCACAGAAGTTGGGAACGCTGGACCGATGTGAGGTCGTCAGCAATGGAGGACCTAAACACATCAGCAGGTGACGAATCGGACGCGGAAACAGCACTGAGCGTACCGGAACTGGGACAGTGCGTGTCATCGGGTGCGTCCATAACTTGCGCGTCTTCGAGGGGTTCCACTCTGCCAAGACATTCCCCTCGCACCAACGTAACAATGTATGGAGATGGGTTGTTAACAAAATAGCGGTGCTGCCCTGAGTGACTTGGACGGTCGCGAAAGGTACCAGCAAGCCTCTCCTTTTGCAAACGTGGTCAGATGGCGAAATGAGCGCAATGGTGTCGGAGAGACCGGCGCAGTCGACTGACACAGCCGTCGACGAGTTTGGAGGCACTTTGGTATCGTCTTTGACGAGGATCTTGCTCGATACCGATGAAGTGTCTGCCGGCGTCATATCTGAGAACGGGGAGAGTTCGATTTCGGCTTGTGCGCAATGAATTACGGCGACGTGGCGGGAGAGAAAATCCCATCCCAGGATGACGTCGTGAGAGCATGCAGCAATTATAATGAACTCGACGTCGTACAAAACGTCCTCAATGACGACGCGAGCTGTGCATATTGCTGTAGGATGAATACTCTGCGAGCTCGCTGTACGGAGAGACATCCCAGAAAGTGGCGTCCTCACTTTTCGCAGTAATCGGCTCAATTTTTGGTCCATAACGGATACGGCGGCTCCAGTGTCGACAAGGGCAGATGCGGGAACACCGTCGACAAACACGTCTATCACGTTCGACGGGCTTCGCTGAGGGCTTTCGCATTTCGATAGCGTCGCAGCCCTTGCCTCCTGGACTGCGACGACTAGTTTTCCTGGTCGTGAGCGACCGGACGTGGGCGCATCGGCGACAGTGAGCGACGTCGTGGAGACGGAGAGCGCCGAGTAGATGGAGCTTGGCGTGACGTCGGCGACAGAGGCGTAGGTGGGGCGTAAAATGTGCGGTTTGACTGGCTGGTGGCGGGCGACACGACTTGAGGCGGTTGGACGCGATTGCAGTAACGCGCCACGTGGCCGGCGTAACCGCATGCGAAGCATATGGGGCGGTTGTCAGGTGTGCGCCATCGGTTTGCTGGAGCAGGGCCCGCCCATGGCGCAGAACGTGATTGACGGGGTGGCGACTGATATGACTGCATCGTTGGCTGCAGTCGTGGCCTCTGCATAACGTCGGCATAGGTAGCCGGCACAGCCGCTTCGAAGGACTGATGTCTAGGGGCGGCTTCGGCGTAACTGTGTGGGGCTGCCGCGGGTATTACTGGGGACGTCCTGGCGACAACTTGGGCGTAACTGAGTGGTGCAGGAGCTGGATGGTGCTGGTTGTACTCAGGCATGACCTCCGCGATTTCCTGCTCAATCGCTCGACGGAGGGGAGGGAGAAGAGTGGTTGACGGCTGTTGAACGTACTGAGGTTGAGCAAAGTCCAACAGCGAGAACTGGCGCGCAATTTCCTCGCGCACGAATGACTTCACCTCTGCGAGCAAGGCGGAGTGGTCGGATATGGTCGACAAGCCAGCGAGCTCGGCGTCGCGGGATGCAGAGCGACGGGTCATCGACCGCTGCCGGCGCAGCTCCTCGTAGCTCTGGCAGAGCGTGATGACCTCGGCCACTGTGCTGGGGTTTTTGGCGAGCAGCATCGTGAAGGCATCGTCGGTCGATGCCTTTCATAATGTGCCTCATCTTGTCAGATTCCGACATGGTGGCGTCGGCTTTCTTACACAAATCGAGGATGTCTTCAATGTAGTAAAGGTTTCGCCGGCCTGCTGAGCTCGTTCTCGCAAACGCTGTTCGGCCTGCAGCTTACGAACGGCAGGGCGGCCAAACACGTTGATGATGGCGGTCTTGAATTCGGACCACGTCGTAAAATCGGATGCGTGGTTGTTGTACCACAGGCCGGCCACACCCGCGAGGTAGAAAACCAAGTTTGTCAATTTTGCCGCCTCGTCCCATTTATTGGGGACACTCACGCGTTCATAGATCGCGAGCCAGTCCTCCACGTCGGTCCCATCTGCGCCAGTGAAGACTGGGGGGTCGCGGATACGAGGGACACCGGGGCATGAGGTCGGTGTAGGCGGAGGCCTCTGCTGGGCGGCGTCTTGAGGCATGGTAGCTGGTAGGGTACGGGATCGAAGCTCCAGAGGCATCGAATGGGAGCACAGCACTCTCCACCAATTTGTTAAGCGGTTTATTGGACGGGACTCGGTGGCAATTCGCTATGGCGACAGTCTAGGCCAAAGCACGGGCTCCGAGAGCGAGCGGCGTTTACAAGAGGACGACCCACTAGGAGCCGCTGGAGAACGCAACCGTTTAACAGTACCAATTGCTTCGCCACAGTATTAGTAGTAGTAGTAGTAGTAGTAGTAACAGTAGTAGTAGTAGTAGTAGTATGTAGGTAGCCAGCTCTAGTTTAATGAATTGCTCACTAGATGGCGTTTCATGTATTTCTAAGAGTTGCTGTTTAAAGATGACAGAAAGCGCTTGTAAATGTGAATGGCGCATGTCATTGGATGCCTGCGATCGTAAAAGGCGCTCGCTTTTGGTCGCTTTCTCTTTCGCTCGGAGTCGCTGGATGGAGGCAGACCAGGCACTCGCTCTTGGCGCGCTCTCTCTTTCGCTCGAAAGTGGACACTTTCCCTGCATTTCACCGATCACAAAGCGGTGATAACGAAGGGACTACGTAAACCAGCAGTACAATAAAAGTTTGATATTTAATATATACACGGTGTTTCACACTCTTTATATGATGTACTGGGCGAATTTCACGGAAAAGTTTCACGCTTTACCGATGATTTCAGCCGGAGCTTCGCCCCACTCATCATTCACCCCGTGGATATGCTGTGATCTTTTAACATGAAAGTGTGTTATGTTTGTGTCCACCAAGACTTCAGTGACGTATTTGACAACGAAAAATTCTGTACAATCAGATGGCAAAGCAAAAAGATTCTTTTAACGGGCATCGAACTCATGACCGCTGAGTCCGCAATGCCGGGCGCACTATCCATTGCGCCATGGTGACAGACTAATGCATTTACAAGCGCGCCCTTTTATCTCACATGCTCTTCTCACAGTGCTCTCGGTCGGCGGGGTGGTGTTGCCCTCTTGGAGCGGTAAAGTAAAGTAATTCATCATTCCTGTGGCCTGCACAATTAACACCTGCAACGCGTGTTGGTACAGGCCCGTCCCGTTCGCGCGTTTCCAATAGAAGTGCAATTTTGTCAGTGCCTTAACACACCGCGAGGTGGCGACCTGAGCCCAAGCGTCGTAAAAGCATGGGCCTTGTTCATAGCATCACACTAGTCCAAATGAAAAATATCTCTGCGTCGCGCGCCCGACTCACCTGGCTATAATACTGCCTTCCACGCATCCGCTCGCCCCGAGAAAAATCGTGGCCGGGCTACAGGCGCGGCGCGAAGCAATTAGCGTTTCCGTCTAGTCGCGCGCGGTGTTCAATCACAGTTAAGATGCCGCGGGATGGCGACCAAGTTCTGCGTCCAATATGCGACGCTCTTCTGGCTATCACACCTCGTTTTCTGATTACGCTTTCACCGTTATGTAATACAGCCACCACAAGGGTTCGTTTGATCATTGAACGTATACTTTAGTCGTCGAGATGATGATGTACCACCACCAAGCATCAAAATGGGTGCATCCACGTTAAACGGTGCTATAGCTGCCAGAGATCAAATACATTGTGCAAATTCTCGTCTACAAAGGTCCGCTGAACATTGAGTTACTTCTGGAAGGGAGTCCCGCAACGCGTGGTTGCTAATGTTGCTCAGGCCAGTCCATTCGCACAGGGAGAACTTAATGAGATAAAGCGGTGTGACAGCGAGAAGAGCGCCGGTTATTGGATGCTGAACTTCTTTACTGAGCTTAAGCTAAGGCCACCATCCTGCGGAATTGGAGTTTACATAAACATCACACCACGGTTGGGCTAGAAACGCGGCGGAAAACGCAGCGCGCGTCGTGTCTCCCCTCTTGTCTGGCTATAATTTCTCACGGTTCGAGCAATCACGGTTTGGTGTAAGGCGTTGACAATATTACACTTCCTTTGGAAACACCCCGAATGGAATGGCCGTAGCAAGGGTTCAACACCTGAAGTGCCGGAGCTAATCGCGGGGGCCATGCATTACTTCACCCTGCCGCTCTCAGACGGCGACACCACCCTGCGAACCAAGAGCACTGTGAGAGGGAAGCTTGAGAGATAAAAGGTGCGTTCTGAAGACTCCTGTATGTGTGACCGGGGCGAAGTGGTAAGAGCTTCAGTCACATATTGTCGGGCACCGGGAGGTCATGGTTCAACTCTCATTTACGGAACTTTTTTTCTTCTACCTTTTTCCTTTGTCATTCGATTGTGTACAGTTTTCTGACAAGTTTCCGTGACCCCAGCATAAAACACCTTAATGCTAAAATTCGGCAGATCATACGCGTTGTGGAGTCGTTTCATGCGAAGTCAGCGAGTACCTGCCTATGGTGCATTTTAACAGCGAAGCTGTTTAAAGCAGTAGTGACACAATAACTCGGACGAAACCTGACTGTTGCATCAGACTAATGGGTGCATATAGGTGCAATCTGTACAATATCAGCCTCAAATACTGGCTAAAAGGTATTTGAATTGAGTTTTAAAGTTCGTGAAAGTGACGAACCTGAAATAGAAGCAAAAAGCGATATCGAGTGCTGCTGTTTTGTAAACAACGTACGTCACGAGTTCTGGCCGGGTTACCAAATGTATGCACGAGACGGACAACGCTGGTGGTGACACCTGATGATGCATAACCTACAAATAACATTCCAGCGACTTACCCGCTTACTGACTGTGTAAAGCATTAGCAGTGAGATAATCAGCAACTTACAGTGTTCTCATTGCTTTTTTTGCGACAAGAACAGCAACGCGATGGAGAATATAGAAAATCAATTATTGTAGTTGGACAAAAACCATTATTTCGCTACCAGTTCCGCGGCGTCTCCTACTGCTGGATCCGTCAAGAGGTAACCAGGTATCCGCAAACGTTAGGAAGTCTAAAGACAAACTAAACGTCTCAAGAGCCGGGATAGTATTGCATCGTTAACAGATAACTGCTTCGGCGTTCCGACGTGCGTACGTGGCATTGGTATGCCTTGAGAACGCAGCATTGCCCAATCTAAATACGAGTGAGTAAAGCGTGCATCACATCACTTACACGCTACCCTGTTACAGAGTGACAATGTTGCGGTTTCGCTGTTTGCTTCGTCACTTATCAGCTTGCTACTTTCAAATAATAGAAGCGGAAATGTTTCAGCACACCAAATGCGGCAGCTGCTCCAAGCCTCACTAAAAACGTCGGCTCAGTTGGACGACGACAAGAACAAAATCGCAGCCACGGGCGAGATTAGCGAAGTGAATCGAGCTTTTCTGACCGGTTTTCACGCTCCTCCCGGTTCTTTCGTGCATCGCTGCACGAGATATGCAACGTTGTTTGATGATTCAGGAACCAAGCACTCGCAACGCTCAACACAGCAAACAAAACAGCAGCGCTGACAACTTGGCAGAAGCCGGCCATTGACGTCACTGGCTCTTGCGGTCACGTGATAGTACTTGTTAATGAGGAGGCGGACTACGTCACGGGGCCACCGAGCACTATTAGAAATGAAGACTGCCTCCGGTCCTAACATAGCAGCATATAATTAAGCATTCGTCTCGCGCTGGGGCAAATAAGTTTCGTTGCCACTAATAATGAGCCAGTAGCCACTAATTAAGAGCAAAAAATAGGGGTTCACAAGTTTTCTGTCACCACTCCTTTCAGGTCGCCGTAATTAGTCTGTCGGATACAGAAACGATCATCATCTGAACCGGCACGCGTTCTCTATATCGTCTTCTTCATATTCGTCGTCTTCTGCTTTGCTCCCAGACCAAGTGCGCCGAATTCTTCGGCGCGTCCTGTAATAACCCTGATGGCTGAGGGAACGAGTACAGAGACACAGAAAAGAAGGGAGACAAAGAGAATTAAATAAAAAGTCACAGTTTCGCCGCAAGGGCTCGCCAATGGATACTCTCAGTTTCAACAGCGTTCCTGTTGCAAAAGCGGCCGAAGCAGCGAAGGAAACTAGCAGTGCTTCAAGTGTCGAGCTGTGACACTTGATAGTTCGCGCTCATCTTCTGTTTGTTCGTTTAGCGGCGTCCATTGAGCTCGAGTGACTTTCGTACGCTCCGTAACATGAGCGCGGACATCACGGTGAAAGCTCGAAACATCCCTCTTCCTCTCACCACGAAAAAACCGCGTGAGCAGACAGCGGAAGGGCAAGGTTCTCCCTGCAAAATATAAGATGACGCGAGCGAGTACGCCGACGCGCTTCTGGCGCCATCTCGCTGGTAATGAAGAAACGCGTATAAGCGCCTGCCGGCTCCGAGTCCGTCCAGCGGTAAAGGGTGTGTATATAACGCTCGCCGTTAGCTACGTGGAGGATCTGCGTTTCGTGGCGTAGTGGTTAGCGCCACTCGCTGCAGAGCAAGAGGTACCTGGTTCGATTCCGCGCTTCGGAAGCATTTTTCTGAATTATTTTTCTTTGGTGCTTTTATATAATCTGCATACTTATACATATACGCTGCATGACGGCGGCGACGGCGACGGCCAAATCCAGCCGAGACTGTAAATATAATTGCTGTCGCAATAGAAAGAAACAAATTTATGCCGGAAACAATTCTTCACGAGGTTGAATTTGAAGGCGAGCGCCGTAGTCACTCCGCTATCCAGTCACGCATGCATAATATAATAATATCTGGGGTTTAACGTCCCAAACCATAACATGATTATTCAAGACGCCGTAGTGGAGGCCTCCGCAAATTTCGACCACCTGGGGTTCTCTTACGTGCACCTAAATCTAAGTACACAGGCCTCAAACATTTTAGCCCCCATCAAAATTGCAGCCGCCGCGGCCGGGATTTAATCCCGCGACCTTCGGGTCAGCAGTCGAACGCCGTAGCCACAGGCCACCGTGGCAGGGGTTGCCACGCATGCATAGCATAGCATACGTAGCCTTTTATTGTATAGTGTAGCAAGAAAGTGGGAAAGGGAAGTGAGCAGGAGGAGAAGAATCGTGATGATAAGAACGAGGAGGGAAATGAGGAGGGAAGGGAATGTACCCTAGCATAGAAATAATTAGAAAGAAAGAAATAGAGAGAAAGAAATGCAGAAAGTGAAAGAAAGAGCTAATGGCTAATGTTTTAAACATCCGGGCTAATGTTTTAAGCAGTTAGGCCTCAGCTCTGGACAGAACCTCTCCAGAGCCATAATGTGGCCTCCATGCTGGTCCTCCCACTGTAACAATAAAAAATAAAGAAATGAGAGAGGAAAATTTTATTTGTGAGCGCTATCGAGAGATGGCGCAATATTCAAAATGTCGTCGGAATGGTATGAACGGTTCTGGAGGTGTCGTTTTCACATGAACTTATTCAACTCTGTAATTATAACATACGTTATTATGCAACGTTAGAATAAAAGGTGTGCTTGGCCAAGTGATAGCTACAATATGATAATGTGTTGCAGTCATGAAATGTAAAGAGTTGAAGAAAAATGACGCATCGCTTGACCCACCAGGATCGTTCGACTTCAGGGGCTATATAAGGACCTGTAATCTGTATTATGGTGTGTTGACATGTCTGTATACATACGCGGCTGTAGTTCTTCATTTTATGGGTTTTATACGTTGTTGAT
>NW_023615407.1:0-60001 GCF_013339695.2 Rhipicephalus sanguineus
CCATTGAAAACACGAAGTATGACGCGGAGTAACTTTTCAAAATAAATGACGTATGAGCTTACGCATTCCGTAGAGCATAGCGCGTCGCAAGGTAATAGAAAGTTTATTGTCCAAAACGAGTGTCGAATTTAGAGGACACTAAAGAAAAAATCAATTTTTCTATTATCATTGAATTGCTCTTCCGATATTCCAAAAGCTCCACGCCTGCCGCTAGGAGACGCTTGGTAAGAGCGAAAATGCGCAATAATAAAAGACGGGTGGGGACGCCATCTGAAAATTACCGCACCAAACGCCATGACGTCATATGTTTGACGGCGTCTACTAGGGCCTACGTATTTCCTAATCGGTGAATATGAATTACGTTGGCCTCCGAGTGGGCCATAGACGTAATATACAAAGTTTCACGAAATTTCGTTGATCGAATGTCGCCAAAATACGACAAACACACATTGAAATGCATGACGTAACGTGCGGAGATTATGTCGCGAAAATAAAAAATACAACTTTGATTTTGACCTTACGCTCCGCTGAAAAACTTATGATGGTGAAATTAACAACATTATAGTTCTCGTAGCACAATGTTTCAATCTAAACCAATTTAGTTCCAATTTAGTGTCCCTTTGTGTCAGTGGCTGTAAATTAGATTTGGTGACGTATGGCAACACCGTAAATAACAATTTTCACGTTAAGGTCTTGTAAAAGTGCGGCCGCCGTAATCGGGAATAGTTTCCGTGAAGAACAAAAGCCACCGAGTCACCATGGTGGTTAAGAATCGGTGCAAAATATACGCCAGAGTAAACAGCTTCAAATGAACTCGACAAGCTGACGTCCGGTGTCGTTTAATTGATGTATCAATGACATTAAATTATTTAGTTGCGAGGTCAGAGAAGCAGCCGTCATTTGGATCAGCCGCAGCTGGTGACGAACATCCGCTGCAGCTGTTTTTCTGTGAAATCTAGAACTTAATTTTGGGCGCGTGTCTCTGCCCATAAAGCTGAGAGCGGTGGGCGGACAAACTGAAATGCTTTCCTGGGAACGACTCTGTCTCCTGAGCAACCAAAGAACGCCAATTACAGAGGCTGCTTGATCGAACTTCAGGTATGAATGGGCTCGAGCCCCTGCGTTTGAGAATGCTTAAAATATTGGACCCGCGCCCCCTTATGCACTAATAATAAGCTTGGTGCGGCGTACAGGAAATGTTGGTCACATGGACACATATAATGACTCGAAGCACATATTAGAATCATCCTCTATATTCAAAAGGCGCAATTTATTCACACACTTTTCTGAAGCGAGACTAGCCAGTGTAGTTCCACGACATGAAGACACCAACTTCTGCCACTCCTGAAACACACCCATAGTAGCGTTCTGGAAAACTTGCAAGAGGAATTATTGATGTGACCAGAATAAGTCATAAACGTTTTCTTTTGCGTAACATGTCCAATATTTTCGCCGAATATAGACAATCTGCCATGTTGAGGTCACTGTGAAGAGGGGGCCAAACCTTCGCATCGCAGAAGAGCATCAAACGGTAATTGTTCGTCTCACTTTGCATTAGCTTTGAAGGAGCAAAACGTAGCAGAAATAGCGCCTCGAAGTGACAGCGACATTTTAAATTTAATGCTGTAGAGTTAGGTTCCGGGGAACATTGCGGACAGTGGCATTGCGACAGTGTAGAACGCTCCAAAAAGTAACATTTGACAAAAGCTGTAAATGACCTCTATTCATTTAGTGTATATAATTGACAACAGGCTGCTCAGTTCAAACATGTATAAATAGCGTGCGTCGCAAAGTTAGACGACCGGAGTCGCTCGAAATACTAACTATACGACCCTTATAAGGCATGCAGATCTGAAGATGGCTATGAATTCATCTCTTTTAAACGTACAACTACTCTAAATACTGTGGGCTCTATTCGGTATTCAAAGTTCTCATTGGGGTGGTAGTTTGGGCATGTTGGTGTTGTATTTTTAACGAGTGTGCAGCGCTAAAGAGCCGATGCGGAAAACGGCACACAAACTAGAGGTGCAGGTTTGCAACTCTAGTTCATTGGGAAAATCAGGAAAAATATATGCATGAATATATTTTCTCTCCTTTGCGCAATAAGTCTCATTTGTAAGTAAGAGCCTTTCCATTGTAAATTGTAGACCGAGTGGTTCTTTTAGCGCCTCACCCTTGTCAATATACTCCTTATAGCTCCAGGAAATAATAAACCTAGACGAAAGGCCCGAACTGACGCTATTAAACGAAAGTTCAAGCAAGACCCGGACGCCCGCTACACCGACGCTGCCAAGTATCCGAGCAGAAACGCGTACGCTTCAGCGTCGTAGACTCTCGAGGCCGAGAGTTAGCGTCGGCCACGGTCAAGGCACACAACTCAGAAGCAGCGGAAGAAGCGGCAATCGCTCTCACCACAAACACATGTACAGACGCCGCGGTGATCTTCACCGATTCGCAAGCAGCTTGCAGGAATTATGCGAAGGGCCGCATCTCAGCTGATGCACTTAACATCATAAAACGGCGAAGCACTCCACTCCCATACACCTGCATAATATGGGTGCCAGGACATGAGGGTCTACAGGGAAATGAAGCGGCCCATGCCGCTGCCCGCGAGCACGTCAGCCGGGCTGTCTTGACCCACAGGATATCCGACCCATGGCTGATGATGTGGAGGCTGTACAGAACACCTACTCGTCGCTACTTCAACACTACAGACTGGAGCGACAGGTGTACCCTCCACCACATCCAAAACTGACTAAAGAAGAAAGCGTGATCATCAGACGCCTGCAAAGCAACACACACATACATGGAATATTAATGCACCGCCTCTACCCAACGAAACATAGCTTCATGTGCCCGCTCTGCAGCGTACCGGACACCCTGGCACATTTGCTCCTGGAATGCCCGTGTCATGCAGACCTTAATATGCAACCGGAGACGGACGTCAATCCAGCATTAAACACGAACGACGACCACCTAACCGAAACGTGGGAGGCCAAGCTCGCCCTCGAAGACCTGGAAGACCAGCGACAGCTTGTCATCAGGGCCAAGAGGGCAGTTGAAGCGAGAAGGTTCCTGGACTAGGGAGCCCTCCCACCTTAGGGTGATACCGAGCATCGCTCGGAACACTGTTTCACAAATAAACGTTTATTTCTCTCTCTCTCTGTCTCTCTGCCATATTAGTTTTCGTGCGCTAACGGGAAATCCTAGTGGCGGTTTCATATAATATAAAAATTTCAGTGGGTCCCACGCTTTGGGGACATTGTTTTCATGCGAAGCAGTCAGCGAAGCAGTCCCTGCTGCAATTTATGGGCTTTGAGCCAAGCATTACGAGGTAGATCGAGCTGTTTTTGTAAATGGAGTAGTTGTGTGCACATGATGGGCTTACCAGGCACGTTGACTGCACTGGCGTTTAAAAGGTAACTTATGGTCTGACATAACGTCAACACTCACGTTAGATCCCTGACGTCAGTATTATCGAAACGAAGTGCCGTTTACGATGCGCTGATGCCAATATCATACGTAACTTCCGTTAGCGTATTCCTCGGGGGTCGAGCAACGCTCGAATATAGCATAATGGTTGATAGGCGGGCTAGTTGGTATAGATTCATTGTGAAATTCGGCAGCGCAGACAAACGGGGCACACAAAGAGCGTGATGCAACTGCGCTTGTTTGTGCCTCGCTCTTTCTGCGTCCAGTTTGTTTGCATTGTCAAAATATCTTCAATATAGCACGCTGCATCACAGCAATACGATTGTAATGTTTAATAAACTGCTCTAAAAGTGGAACCAACAGAGAAACCACAATGGAAGTTATCCGCACATGACACCTGTATCATAGAAGGACATATGTAATGTTGATTGCCTTGTTGTAAAATTAGATAGCCTGGACTGCAACCACAATTGACGTTGCACCGACATTACGCCTGCATAAGGTCTTTTTCCAAAGCAGTTTCAAGACCTTGCGTGGCTCTGTGGTAGAATACCTGACTGCCACGCAGAATGCTTGGGTTCGATTTCTGCTGGGATCCTGATTTTTATTCTTTGCATTCGTAGGGTCAACGCTGCCGATGTCGGTTTTTCTTGACACTCTCGCATTTAAATTGCCAGTACCTGTTCTCGCCGTTCCTGGGTAGATATAAACTGTCAATGAGCTCTGGCGCATACCCGCATACCGCGGCTTGTGGTATACGGATATGTGCCACACGTGTCTGGAGGAAGTGTTCGATCACATACGCGACAAGATTTTCACATTTCTTGTGTCATGTCCAGCTAGTTATATTCGCCAAATCCTCGTACCCTGCCATGCCATTGTTGGTTTATATCGAGTTGAAGAGGCACTCACGAGAGGAGCCAGACGCAGGCGGCTAGATAGATAGATAGATAGATAGATAGATAGATAGATAGATAGATAGATAGATAGATAGATAGATAGATACGCTCAATGTGCCTTTGACTCACTAAGAAATGCTTCGCATATAATAAACACTTTGCGCTGTTATGAGCGAAAAGAGCATAGGGAAGATCACGATGCGAGTAAATAGAAAAACAAGGATGAAGAGCGGAAATTGACGTACACATACTTGTGTTTAGCATTCGCACGCAGTCTTCACTTAGCGAGGTAGAACGAATACTAGCCAGGCCCAACTCCTGTCTTTAATCCTAATCATATAACGATGCTGAACGAGGAGCCAACGATGTAGCTTCATGTAACGTCTCATTGCCCCATTCACCTCAAGACTTTTCTTGCATGTCGGCAGTAGTATCTCGTTTCCTCAGTATGAAAACTTGGTAAGCAATTTTGCTTTTTGATTGGACTTTTTACAAAACTGTGGGAACGGCTCTAAGCGTTTTCTAGCGATTATGTTCAAATGAGACGGTTTCGGTGGAACACGGAGGCCAATCAGATGCAACGAATCATCCTTGTCGATTCTTTATTGGTCGCTAATTGCATATTCTGAATATTTCAGTAGCATAGTTGTGGTAACTCAGTGGACGTTGCGATACGGATCTAGAGCTTTCGGATTTCATTCAGGCTATGGTGGCCTCGTATTATTGGGGTGAACTGCATAATGCTTGCGCACATAAGTATAGGTGTACGTTAGTTAATCACCCGTGGCCAAAATTTATCTGAGGCTGTGTTCATATAAGAACGCCTGTGCATGTCCGCGGACGCCTTTTCACTTCGCCAAAAAACAAGTATTTTGCTGTTCGGGTCCTCAGGACCACGAAACCTATGTTAGTAGTGCGAAAAAAAATTTTTGCCTTAGTCAAAAAATATCGTAAGTGTCCACTCAGCCGAACCGCTTTAAGCGAATTGCACGGAAATGTAGTTTGACGAGATCCTAACAACAAAAATTGTAGCTGTGAGTCTCAAATTTGTTCTTGGCATACAATGAGTAGTTTGCTAAATGAGCGTTTACAAAATGTTATTTTGCAGTTTTGTTGCCCATATTTTATTTTTTAAAATCTCAAATACGGTCCACTGCTCAAAAATGCTCCAATTTCAAATTATTTTGCTCCGCGTCTATACTACACAGAATTTTTAATGTTTCCAAGATTGGTGCCACACATTAGTTTACGAAAGGTGCTAAATACGATAGAAAGATGTCAAACACAAACCAAAACTTCACAGGTGAGGGCAGATCTCTTAAAATGCAATATTTTGAAACGTAATAAAACAAACACCAGCTTCGATTTTCTTTAACCTCCCCAGAATTAAAGCCAAGCGCGTGCTCTAACATAATCTGCAAAAATATGTTGCATTACTTTGGTGAGCTCGGAGTTACATAGCTACAAAAGTGTCCAAATTGACGTTCATGCGCAACCTTTTAAATGAGCGAGCATGTAGCAATGGTTGTCATTGTCATCATTTTTAGGTCTTAAGTATGTTCTTTCGCGTTCACGAAACATTAGGTTGAGAGAAAAAAGATGAAGAGTTTCCTTACAGTGCATATTTGTAAATATGCATGTTTGTAATCGTAGTAGTATTGTTCTTACCGAAAGCAATTATCGGAAAAAGTTCGTCTAGATGCACATTCTAATGGGGTTTTCGCATGCAACAGTTCCTTGAGCCCTAATGTACACAGGACGCGAGACAGGCATTGAAGGAAGACTGGGTCCTCGCAGAACCAGATCGTGAGTGTCGTCCTGGAGATGACACTCATGATCTTCGCTTTCATGCGTCTGGCGGAGGACGTCCGACAATAACGTTTTCCCTTCACCGCCATCTTTAGAGGAGAGATTTCTGTTGAGTAAATGACGAAGTTTTGCCCCTCAGCAGCATTTTGCTCAGGAACAAAATTTTTAACAGATACACACAGAGGCATCTGTACATTACTGCGCCGATCTGTTTGAAGAGGCTGAAGCAGTTTCCAAAATGGAGAGAATTTCTTCTGGCATCAAGCTCACGAACAAGGCGTTATCCCAATCTTTTGTACTCCGTAAGTTCCACTTATAGCTAATATTTTGCTTGTGCTGGTTGAATAGCGCTAAACTCTCGCTTTGAGCTTTGAAACTGAGCCATAACTCTCAGTGGAGTACAAGAAGTGCATGCGTACTCACATAGGCTGCTCAGTAGAGGGCTGCCGGGCATTCAACGACGCGACTGACGGACGTGAATGCTGACGCGCTGCAGCGATTTCCACCTTTCTCAAGCGCATTGTCCTGTTTGTTTTTATTGTTCCGCTTTAATTAGTCGTTTGGTGAACCCGACAGAACATGTTTAGAGCCTCGAAATTGCGGCTGTACAGGCTGTGCTTTTGCAGCCCCAGCGCGCTGCTGAAAGATAGAAAAGGAGGAGAAAAATAAATGAATAAAAAAATTCGCCAGATCCCACGTACCGTGGGAGTCGATATTGTGCGAAGCATTCGGCGGGAAGGTGACTGTGGCGCAATTTTTTTAAATGCGAAGCATTTAAATGCGAAGCACACACACACACACTCACACAGACACACACGCACACACACACGCGCGCGCGCGCGAATGGTACAGGTTTTTGCTCTAAAGCAACAGCCGCATGGCCTCCCAGATACACGCCGCGCGCTCGCCATCTCGGAGGACATGAAGATTCTCACAGTGCCTCACAGCTGGCAGCACATTATCTAGAGCGTTTGCTGTGTGCTTGATCAACGCCTCCTCTAAAACCCGGCATTGGCTTGATACGTTTTCCGCTAAATGGACATAGTTGTCCATTTTTAGAGCTGTTTGAAAGTTCGTGTGTGTTTGTAGCGGCGATGGCTGCACTATTCCGGCCTTTTTCGACGTAGTTTGATGGCCTCCCAAATGCGGCTAAAAATCGCCGAATGGGCTCGTTTTCGTCGTGACACCTGCCTAACAAAATGCGTTAAGGAGACTTCTTCCACTACATGGCATTTATTTTTTTCCGATGCTGCCGCAAGTAACATCCTGGCTTTGTGGTAGGACATCTGCTTGCCCCGTGAACGGCCCGGGTTCGATCCTCAATGGGACCAAAGATTTTATTCTTTATTTTATTTGCTTCTTTCTCGATTTTTCGCTCACAACCAACGGTGCCGACAACGGAATTTCTGCGACACGAGCTCTCTAACGCTATCGCGTTAAAATTGGTATGACATAACATGACCGTATTACGAACATAAATGACAGGTCATAACATGAAAATCATGACATGCATGTCATGAACAGCATGATTTACATGTCACGGTCTTGGGGTTCTTGCGACCGTTTCGTTAACTTGATATATATCAAAATTGGCATGGCGTGATAACAGTGTATGACGAACACAAGTGACAAGTGCTAATGTGCGAATCGTGACACGCATGTCATGTACAGCGTGATTTACGTTGCATGGTCTCGGGTCGCTCGTACCCGTTTAACTGAATGAATACATATCAAAACTGGTATGGTTAGACATTTCATTACGACGAACATAACTGACACATGGTAACCTGAAAATCTGGACATGCATGTCATGTACGACATGATTTACATGCCGCGCTCATGGTACTCTCGCGGCCGTATCGCTGAATATATGTACACCAAAATTGGTATTGCGCACCGATACTGTATGATGAACATAAATCAGAGGTGGTAACGGGAAAATCATAATATGCAAGTCATACGACAGGATTTACATGCCACGCTCATGGTGCCCTCGCGGCCATGTCGCTCGCCTGATACACACCAAAATTGGTATTGCGTGACGCGACTATATGATGAACATCAATGACAGGTGTTAACATGAAAACCATGACACGCATGTCATATAGGACATAATTTACATGACACACTCATGGTGCACTCGCGGCCGTTTGGCTAGCTTGATATATACAAATATTAGTATTGCGCGACGCGTCTGTATGGCCAATATAAATGAGAGGTGGCAACATGAATATCATGACACGCATGTCATGTGCGACATGATTTACATGACACTGTCATCGTGCGCATCCGGCCGTTTTGTTAACTTCTTATATACCAAAATTGGTATGGCATGACACTAGTGCGTCATGAACATAAATGATAGGTCAGGCATTGTATACAGTGAAACCTCGCTGATACGATCACAGCTCATACGAATTTCGGGGTGATACGAATATTTCCTTGGTCCCGGCCAAGCCCCATTGGCCTGCAATGTAATCCAGTTCGATTGTTTCGAACCGATTTTTACCCAGTGATGTTTGATACGAACGCACGCTACCACCCAGGTACGAAGAGGTGCTGTCCGCGCTGTCGCGGAAGACGCGCCAAGCACGTGCGAGCGCGGGAACGCAAGCGTGGACATGCGCGCCACACCGCCAAATTGTCAGATCACAGTGTAAGAAAAACGCTTTTCTTACGGTCAGAATAAACTTTAAAAGACGCGTCACGGCCTCCGAGATTGTGTGCGCGAATCTTTGAGGCTCTTATGTGCCTACGTGTGCCTCAGCGTTTAGATTACAGAGGTCATTAGCGCCATGCTTTTTTTTCTAACGCGTCGACGCGGGCTGCTGTCGTCGTACTGCGTTTACACGTGCCAGCCTCGTGCATCAGACATCCTATGAAAAGTGGACGAGGACCGAAAGAAGGCGAGGACGGTCTTGACGAAGGAGTCAGGCCTCACAACGTCAATATGCGCGACCGTTGAGGTCGCACTTGTGCGGGCACGGTTGTAAATCTCCCAAGAAACATCCCCAACACCTCCACGGTAACAAAATCATAACACAGGATTGTGGTTCTGTAATTTTGTGGCCTTGATTCATCGCGTCAAAGCGCTTCTTTTGTTACTTTTGCTGCACTACTCCATTGTCATGCAAAAAGCATACTAAAATTTGGAAGGGTCTACTGCTGTCGTGGGTCACAACGCACCTGGTTCTTTAATTAAATACACGCGTACAGGCCGTATATTTACGAGTGCTGGTGTAACTGCCGACACTAAAAACCTAACGGACAATCATTCAGGGTTTTTCCTGGCGTTGCTGCGGCCCTGAAAAGCAATAAATGAAAATGTACGCCAGCTTTCTTTTGTCGCATGCCAATTTTCCATGCTTTCAGGTGATACGAATTTCGGATGATACAAATATTTTTGGTGGTCCCGCGAGATTCGCATCACCGAGGTTTCACTGTATTCCAGAATATGCGTTTCATTAGCATGGCATATACCGGAGTGTACATGCATGAATGCATGTCAAGCATGCGATATATAGTGAACTAGATGCCATGGCATGAATGACTTCACTTGTCTCAAAGACAAACAAGGCGATGTAGCAGCTCTCTGCCGGCTGCTTCGCACTACATCGACTCCCACAGTGCGTGGGATCTGCCGCATTTTTTTGTGTGTGTTTGAGCAGCCGACAACGCAGCAGTTATTTTTCGACATCACTGAAGCCCGACAGAGTCGTTAAATTACGATGAAAACACATCCATCCGTGCACTCGCGTACACGCTCGCGGGATCACTGCCCGCCGGGACCCACCAACGCTTCCGAGCCGTGGCGGCAGATGGCGTCGTCGGTGATTTGTGCATCGCCTATAGCGCGTTGCTTAGCCGGCGCGCTCTCTCCTTGTCCTCCTTATCTTCTGCTCACTCCCCGAACACGTGCGCCCGTCTGATTAGTCAATTAGGCTCTAGTCCTAGTTAATTAAACCGTGCCATGCTAAGAGCGAGCTTATTAAACCACGACTTGTGTTTGGGCAAGTTGGTTCATACATGATACGGACATACGAGCGCTATGGGACGGGGACATAGACAAGAGGTACACAGGACAGGCGCTCAACTTTCAACTGAGGTTTATTGAGCAGACATGTAAAATTTATACAAGCAACCAGCTAGGGCGATAACAATTGTGAATCATCCACCCGATAACAAAAGTGCCAATACCTCACCAAAAAACCGCGTCATGGCCACGCACCACGCCGAATCAAGTACCTACCGCTCAAAGGCGTTAGAAAACGTCCGATATTGAAGACCGCGACACACTTGCATATGAAAAAATATATATATGTACCTGGAAAGACGCATGCGCACTCAAGAAACCTGAACATCAAAATCAAGCCTTAACATCGAAACCCAAAAGGAAGCAGGCGCCATCAAAACTGAATAGGCCATCAACGAACCATCCTAGCAATGAGGAAACAAACTACCCCACCGTCGGACAAAAAAGAAATGTGGTCTACAGAATCTGCACATATGCTCAACGGAACTCCTAAAAACCTAACCACGAGCCGCGTAAGTAAAATAAACAATTTTCCCCTAACACCATAAAAACCAAAACAAAACTTGAACACATAAGATCCGCGTCAAAAACCATAAGAAAACAATAGGTCATTAACAATGCTTAAAAACAAAGAGCTGCGTCAGAAAACAGTGGTAAACGAAGTTTAAAAAAAAAAACAAAACAAAACACTCAATCCTATAAACAAAGACAACAGCACAAAACATCTACGCCAAAGAATGGTAGCTTACAAATAACCTTCTAGGAAGGCGACTTCCTTGTCACAGAGTGTGATAGAAGGTACACTGATACACTTATCACCAGACTTGTGAATGTGGTATGCTTCCACGATTTCCCTTTCTGTTCTGTCATGAGAACGCTTAAGGAAATCAGTGCGCGCAAACTCCGGGCTGCACCCACACCTTTTACAATGCTCCGAAAGGTGGCCACCAGCGTTATTCTTGATTGACAAACTATGCTCTCTCGCCCTTTCATTGAAACATCTCCCCGTTTGCCCTATGTACACTTTATCGCAGCTCAAAGGAACGCGGTACACAACGTTCGCCGCGCATGCGGTGAATTGAGTGGCATGCCGCTTGGAACACTGCATGCGACCACCCTTAGAAGTGAGAGAGCAAATTTTTGATAGTTTGCACGGCGCTGAAAACACAACATTGACATGGTACTTCGAGATAACTTTTTTCAAATTATGGGAAATGCGATGGATATAAGGAACAGCTAGAGTTTTCTGTATTTCGTCAGTCCCATGGTTAGTTGTACGAGTGCGCTTCATCTTCTGCAGAAGGGACTCACAAACACTGCTGACCAACCACGGTGGGAACTTAGCTGCTTTTAGACGGTCAACCTGGATTTCAAGCGCTTTTTTCATTTCATGTTGACAGGATTTTTCCAAAGCCGCTTTTACACATGTCGTGGCGATCCCCCTTTTGATAAGCTTGGAGTGGGCACTGTCAAACGGCAACAAACCTTTCTTGGACCTGGGATTATACATCCAGCATAAATGATCTGGCTTGAAGATAAGTTTTAAATCTAAAAATTGAATGGAGTTCCGCTCTACCGATTCCCAGGTGAACTTAAGACCCTCTGCAGATCTTTCGAATAGGTTCAATATGCCTGCAGTAATATTGTCAGGAACCGGTCCTTCTACGTCACTGAATATCAGCAGGTAATCATCCACATATCTGAATGCTTTAACAACCTGAAAATCGCCAAGTTTAGGTGCGATACGCTTGTTTACACAGGATAGAAAAATGTCGCACAAAACAGGTGCGACTGAAGACCCAATACATATTCCTGATTTTTGCACAAAATGTTGACCTTTAAAGCTAATAGCGGTCGACTCAAGGTAAAACTCGAGAATTGAAAGGAAGCTGTCACTGCTCACCCCCGTTGCGTTCTGGAATCCAATCTCACCGGTCCCGTCAATCACATCACGTAACGCACAGAACAGTCCCGCGTGAGGGATGGAATAAAACAGTTCCTCGACGTCCACGGACAGCCCGGTGGAGCCGGACACATCACTGAGACCTTTGATGATGTCAAGTGAACTTCGCACTAGGAAGGGGTCTTCTATCACCAGAGAACTCAGGTGCTCCTGTAAATACCGGCTCACAAGGCCTTGCCAGGATCCCTTTTCTGTGACGATCGTCCTAAGCGGACATTCCGGCTTGTGCGTTTTGCCTGTGAAGAAGGCTTCCAAGGCACTTGTTTCAGTCTTCTCAACCTTTTTCAAGAGCGATTCCAGGTTTAGATTCTTCAGCAACCGTAGTGCCTTCCTTTTTTGAGACTTTGCGTTAAAATCACATAACTTGAAGTTCTTTGTTACCGCCGCTAAGGCCTTCTCTTCGAACATGCCCTGAGGCATCAGAATGAAACCTCCTTCTTTGTCAGCCTGGAGTACTACAAGTCCTCGCTCGTCCAGAGCATTGGCTACGTACCTTAAAGGAGGCTTCCTCGTGGAACCAGTGGCAGCCTTTGACATTACGCAGTTCACGGCGTCACTGGTAGCCCTTTCCCTTTCTTGAAAGCTAGTGCAAGTTGCTGCTCGTCGAGCCATGGCGAGGAGCTGGTGCCGTTGGGCACCAGGGTCGAAGCTGTATTTTGGACCTTTGTCCAAAATCTTTCGAACGTTGTTGGGAAGGCTGAAATTGCCTAAAACCGTCACATTGTTCGAGGCAGTCTTCGCTTGCTTCTGGACCATCGGGAAGCTGGTACGAGTACGCTGCCACAGGAATTCCGTAACCTGCCCTGCAAGCTTTCTGTACTCGTTGTAGCTTCTGTCGATGTATTTTTGATCCGTCCCCTCCGCCAGGATCACCCGCAGAAAATCTTGAAACAGTCGTACCTGCCGCCAGTACTCTGCCTTGATGATCTTCGCCATCCTTCGAACATGACCCCAAGAAGGGTAGACCACACCAAACAACGCTTGAAGTTCCAGAGGGACGATTTTTCTTCTTAGGCAAAAAGCCACTGCCCGAGACTGACAGGTTGCGACAGCTATGAGGTTGACGAGGGTGATGGCACCGTTGTGCTTGGTTGTTGCAGACAGAAAAGAGCCCAATGTAGGAGAAATTTGGCTTAGCAAGACTTGTGTTTGGGCAAGTTGGTTCATACATGATACGGACATACGAGCGCTATGGGACGGGGACATAGACAAGAGGTACACAGGACAGGCGCACAACTTTCAACTGAGGTTTATTGAGCAGACATGTAAAATTTATACAAGCAACCAGCTAGGGCGATAACAATTGTGAATCATCCACCCGATAACAAAAGTGCCAATACCTCACCAAAAAACCGCGTCATGGCCACGCACCACGCCGAATCAAGTACCTACCGCTCAAAGGCGTTAGAAAACGTCCGATATTGAAGACCGCGACACACTTGCATATGAAAAAATATATATATATGTACCTGGAAAGACGCATGCGCACTCAAGAAACCTGAACATCAAAATCAAGCCTTAACATCGAAACCCAAAAGGAAGCAGGCGCCATCAAAACTGAATAGGCCATCAACGAACCATCCTAGCAATGAGGAAACAAACTACCCCACCGTCGGACAAAAAAGAAATGTGGTCTACAGAATCTGCACATATGCTCAACGGAACTCCTAAAAACCTAACCACGAGCCGCGTAAGTAAAATAAACAATTTTCCCCTAACACCATAAAAACCAAAACAAAACTTGAACACATAAGATCCGCGTCAAAAACCATAAGAAAACAATAGGTCATTAACAATGCTTAAAAACAAAGAGCTGCGTCAGAAAACAGTGGTAAACGAAGTTCAAAAAAAAACAAAACAAAACACTCAATCCTATAAACAAAGACAACAGCACAAAACATCTACGCCAAAGAATGGTAGCTTACAAATAACCTTCTAGGAAGGCGACTTCCTTGTCACAGAGTGTGATAGAAGGTACACTGATACACTTATCACCAGACTTGTGAATGTGGTATGCTTCCACGATTTCCCTTTCTGTTCTGTCATGAGAACGCTTAAGGAAATCAGTGCGCGCAAACTCCGGGCTGCACCCACACCTTTTACAATGCTCCGAAAGGTGGCCACCAGCGTTATTCTTGATTGACAAACTATGCTCTCTCGCCCTTTCATTGAAACATCTCCCCGTTTGCCCTATGTACACTTTATCGCAGCTCAAAGGAACGCGGTACACAACGTTCGCCGCGCATGCGGTGAATTGAGTGGCATGCCGCTTGGAACACTGCATGCGACCACCCTTAGAAGTGAGAGAGCAAATTTTTGATAGTTTGCACGGCGCTGAAAACACAACATTGACATGGTACTTCGAGATAACTTTTTTCAAATTATGGGAAATGCGATGGATATAAGGAACAGCTAGAGTTTTCTGTATTTCGTCAGTCCCATGGTTAGTTGTACGAGTGCGCTTCATCTTCTGCAGAAGGGACTCACAAACACTGCTGACCAACCACGGTGGGAACTTAGCTGCTTTTAGACGGTCAACCTGGATTTCAAGCGCTTTTTTCATTTCATGTTGACAGGATTTTTCCAAAGCCGCTTTTACACATGTCGTGGCGATCCCCCTTTTGATAAGCTTGGAGTGGGCACTGTCAAACGGCAACAAACCTTTCTTGGACCTGGGATTATACATCCAGCATAAATGATCTGGCTTGAAGATAAGTTTTAAATCTAAAAATTGAATGGAGTTCCGCTCTACCGATTCCCAGGTGAACTTAAGACCCTCTGCAGATCTTTCGAATAGGTTCAATATGCCTGCAGTAATATTGTCAGGAACCGGTCCTTCTACGTCACTGAATATCAGCAGGTAATCATCCACATATCTGAATGCTTTAACAACCTGAAAATCGCCAAGTTTAGGTGCGATACGCTTGTTTACACAGGTGCCTTGGAAGCCTTCTTCACAGGCAAAACGCACAAGCCGGAATGTCCGCTTAGGACGATCGTCACAGAAAAGGGATCCTGGCAAGGCCTTGTGAGCCGGTATTTACAGGAGCACCTGAGTTCTCTGGTGATAGAAGACCCCTTCCTAGTGCGAAGTTCACTTGACATCATCAAAGGTCTCAGTGATGTGTCCGGCTCCACCGGGCTGTCCGTGGACGTTGAGGAACTGTTTTATTCCATCCCTCACGCTGGACTGTTCTGTGCGTTACGTGATGTGATTGACGGGACCGGTGAGATTGGATTCCAGAACGCAACGGGGGTGAGCAGTGACAGCTTCCTTTCAATTCTCGAGTTTTACCTTGAGTCGACCGCTATTAGCTTTAAAGGTCAACATTTTGTGCAAAAATCAGGAATATGTATTGGGTCTTCAGTCGCACCTGTTTTGTGCGACATTTTTCTATCCTGTGTAAACAAGCGTATCGCACCTAAACTTGGCGATTTTCAGGTTGTTAAAGCATTCAGATATGTGGATGATTACCTGCTGATATTCAGTGACGTAGAAGGACCGGTTCCTGACAATATTACTGCAGGCATATTGAACCTATTCGAAAGATCTGCAGAGGGTCTTAAGTTCACCTGGGAATCGGTAGAGCGGAACTCCATTCAATTTTTAGATTTAAAACTTATCTTCAAGCCAGATCATTTATGCTGGATGTATAATCCCAGGTCCAAGAAAGGTTTGTTGCCGTTTGACAGTGCCCACTCCAAGCTTATCAAAAGGGGGATCGCCACGACATGTGTAAAAGCGGCTTTGGAAAAATCCTGTCAACATGAAATGAAAAAAGCGCTTGAAATCCAGGTTGACCGTCTAAAAGCAGCTAAGTTCCCACCGTGGTTGGTCAGCAGTGTTTGTGAGTCCCTTCTGCAGAAGATGAAGCGCACTCGTACAACTAACCATGGGACTGACGAAATACAGAAAACTCTAGCTGTTCCTTATATCCATCGCATTTCCCATAATTTGAAAAAAGTTATCTCGAAGTACCATGTCAATGTTGTGTTTTCAGCGCCGTGCAAACTATCAAAAATTTGCTCTCTCACTTCTAAGGGTGGTCGCATGCAGTGTTCCAAGCGGCATGCCACTCAATTCACCGCATGCGCGGCGAACGTTGTGTACCGCGTTCCTTTGAGCTGCGATAAAGTGTACATAGGGCAAACGGGGAGATGTTTCAATGAAAGGGCGAGAGAGCATAGTTTGTCAATCAAGAATAACGCTGGTGGCCACCTTTCGGAGCATTGTAAAAGGTGTGGGTGCAGCCCGGAGTTTGCGCGCACTGATTTCCTTAAGCGTTCTCATGACAGAACAGAAAGGGAAATCGTGGAAGCATACCACATTCACAAGTCTGGTGATAAGTGTATCAGTGTACCTTCTATCACACTCTGTGACAAGGAAGTCGCCTTCCTAGAAGGTTATTTGTAAGCTACCATTCTTTGGCGTAGATGTTTTGTGCTGTTGTCTTTGTTTATAGGATTGAGTGTTTTGTTTTGTTTTTTTTAAACTTCGTTTACCACTGTTTTCTGACGCAGCTCTTGTTTTTAAGCATTGTTAATGACCTATTGTTTTCTTATGGTTTTTGACGCGGATCTTATGTGTTCAAGTTTTGTTTTGGTTTTTATGGTGTTAGGGGAAAATTGTTTATTTTACTTACGCGGCTCGTGGTTAGGTTTTTAGGAGTTCCGTTGAGCATATGTGCAGATTCTGTAGACCACATTTCTTTTTTGTCCGACGGTGGGGTAGTTTGTTTCCTCATTGCTAGGATGGTTCGTTGATGGCCTATTCAGTTTTGATGGCGCCTGCTTCCTTTTGGGTTTCGATGTTAAGGCTTGATTTTGATGTTCAGGTTTCTTGAGTGCGCATGCGTCTTTCCAGGTACATATATATATTTTTTTCATATGCAAGTGTGTCGCGGTCTTCAATATCGGACGTTTTCTAACGCCTTTGAGCGGTAGGTACTTGATTCGGCGTGGTGCGTGGCCATGACGCGGTTTTTTGGTGAGGTATTGGCACTTTTGTTATCGGGTGGATGATTCACAATTGTTATCGCCCTAGCTGGTTGCTTGTATAAATTTTACATGTCTGCTCAATAAACCTCAGTTGAAAGTTGAGCGCCTGTCCTGTGTACCTCTTGTCTATGTCCCCGTCCCATAGCGCTCGTATGTCCGTATCATGTATGAACCAACTTGCCCAAACACAAGTCTTGCTAAGCCAAATTTCTCCTACATTGGGCTCTTTTCTGTCTGCAACAACCAAGCACAACGGTGCCATCACCCTCGTCAACCTCATAGCTGTCGCAACCTGTCAGTCTCGGGCAGTGGCTTTTTGCCTAAGAAGAAAAATCGTCCCTCTGGAACTTCAAGCGTTGTTTGGTGTGGTCTACCCTTCTTGGGGTCATGTTCGAAGGATGGCGAAGATCATCAAGGCGGAGTACTGGCGGCAGGTACGACTGTTTCAAGATTTTCTGCGGGTGATCCTGGCGGAGGGGACGGATCAAAAATACATCGACAGAAGCTACAACGAGTACAGAAAGCTTGCAGGGCAGGTTACGGAATTCCTGTGGCAGCGTACTCGTACCAGCTTCCCGATGGTCCAGAAGCAAGCGAAGACTGCCTCGAACAATGTGACGGTTTTAGGCAATTTCAGCCTTCCCAACAACGTTCGCAAGATTTTGGACAAAGGTCCAAAATACAGCTTCGACCCTGGTGCCCAACGGCACCAGCTCCTCGCCATGGCTCGACGAGCAGCAACTTGCACTAGCTTTCAAGAAAGGGAAAGGGCTACCAGTGACGCCGTGAACTGCGTAATGTCAAAGGCTGCCACTGGTTCCACGAGGAAGCCTCCTTTAAGGTACGTAGCCAATGCTCTGGACGAGCGAGGACTTGTAGTACTCCAGGCTGACAAAGAAGGAGGTTTCATTCTGATGCCTCAGGGCATGTTCGAAGAGAAGGCCTTAGCGGCGGTAACAAAGAACTTCAAGTTATGTGATTTTAACGCAAAGTCTCAAAAAAGGAAGGCACTACGGTTGCTGAAGAATCTAAACCTGGAATCGCTCTTGAAAAAGGTTGAGAAGACTGAAACAAGTGCCTTGGAAGCCTTCTTCACAGGCAAAACGCACAAGCCGGAATGTCCGCTTAGGACGATCGTCACAGAAAAGGGATCCTGGCAAGGCCTTGTGAGCCGGTATTTACAGGAGCACCTGAGTTCTCTGGTGATAGAAGACCCCTTCCTAGTGCGAAGTTCACTTGACGTCATCAAAGGTCTCAGTGATGTGTCCGGCTCCACCGGGCTGTCCGTGGACGTCGAGGAACTGTTTTATTCCATCCCTCACGCGGGACTGTTCTGTGCGTTACGTGATGTGATTGACGGGACCGGTGAGATTGGATTCCAGAACGCAACGGGGGTGAGCAGTGACAGCTTCCTTTCAATTCTCGAGTTTTACCTTGAGTCGACCGCTATTAGCTTTAAAGGTCAACATTTTGTGCAAAAATCAGGAATATGTATTGGGTCTTCAGTCGCACCTGTTTTGTGCGACATTTTTCTATCCTGTGTAAACAAGCGTATCGCACCTAAACTTGGCGATTTTCAGGTTGTTAAAGCATTCAGATATGTGGATGATTACCTGCTGATATTCAGTGACGTAGAAGGACCGGTTCCTGACAATATTACTGCAGGCATATTGAACCTATTCGAAAGATCCGCAGAGGGTCTTAAGTTCACCTGGGAATCGGTAGAGCGGAACTCCATTCAATTTTTAGATTTAAAACTTATCTTCAAGCCAGATCATTTATGCTGGATGTATAATCCCAGGTCCAAGAAAGGTTTGTTGCCGTTCGACAGTGCCCACTCCAAGCTTATCAAAAGGGGGATCGCCACGACATGTGTAAAAGCGGCTTTGGAAAAATCCTGTCAACATGAAATGAAAAAAGCGCTTGAAATCCAGGTTGACCGTCTAAAAGCAGCTAAGTTCCCACCGTGGTTGGTCAGCAGTGTTTGTGAGTCCCTTCTGCAGAAGATGAAGCGCACTCGTACAACTAACAATGGGACTGACGAAATACAGAAAACTCTAGCTGTTCCTTATATCCATCGCATTTCCCATAATTTGAAAAAGTTATCTCGAAGTACCATGTCAATGTTGTGTTTTCAGCGCCGTGCAAACTATCAAAAATTTGCTCTCTCACTTCTAAGGGTGGTCGCATGCAGTGTTCCAAGCGGCATGCCACTCAGTTCACCGCATGCGCGGCGAACGTTGTGTACCGCGTTCCTTTGAGCTGCGATAAAGTGTACATAGGGCAAACGGGGAGATGTTTCAATGAAAGGGCGAGAGAGCATAGTTTGTCAATCAAGAATAACGCTGGTGGCCACCTTTCGGAGCATTGTAAAAGGTGTGGGTGCAGCCCGGAGTTTGCGCGCACTGATTTCCTTAAGCGTTCTCATGACAGAACAGAAAGGGAAATCGTGGAAGCATACCACATTCACAAGTCTGGTGATAAGTGTATCAGTGTACCTTCTATCACACTCTGTGACAAGGAAGTCGCCTTCCTAGAAGGTTATTTGTAAGCTACCATTCTTTGGCGTAGATGTTTTGTGCTGTTGTCTTTGTTTATAGGATTGAGTGTTTTTTTTTTTTTTTTTAAACTTCGTTTACCACTGTTTTCTGACGCAGCTCCTTGTTTTTAAGCATTGTTAATGACCTATTGTTTTCTTATGGTTTTTGACGCGGATCTTATGTGTTCAAGTTTTGTTTTGGTTTTTATGGTGTTAGGGGAAAATTGTTGATTTTACTTACGCGGCTCGTGGTTAGGTTTTTAGGAGTTCCGTTGAGCATATGTGCAGATTCTGTAGACCACATTTCTTTTTTGTCCGACGGTGGGGTAGTTTGTTTCCTCATTGCTAGGATGGTTCGTTGATGGCCTGTTCAGTTTTGATGGCGCCTGCTTCCTTTTGGGTTTCGATGTCAAGGCTTGATTTTGATGTTAAGGTTTCTTGAGTGCGCATGCGTCTTTCCAGGTATATATATATATATTTTTTTTTCATATGCAAGTGTGTCGCGGTCTTCAATATCGGACGTTTTCTAACGCCTTTGAGCGGTAGGTACTTGATTCGGCGTGGTGCGTGGCCATGACGCGGTTTTTTGGTGAGGTATTGGCACTTTTGTTATCGGGTGGATGATTCACAATTGTTATCGCCCTAGCTGGTTGCTTGTATAAATTTTACATGTCTGCTCAATAAACCTCAGTTGAAAGTGAGCGCCTGTCCTGTGTACCTCTTGTCTATGTCCCCGTCCCATAGCGCTCGTATGTCCGTATCATAAACAAAGAAGGTCGCCCAGTTCCGCACTTCGTTCAGGCTTGGCACCACTGGTGTGAAGGGGCCTTAATATATGTTAATAACTCTTACCTTCTCCCCCTGACTCCACATTGCTGAAAAGCGCCGAACGGCATGTATTTTGCTCGCGAGGGGACGGTTGTTTCGTATTCAGTGCGCTTATTTATGCCAGATGAACGGAGGCCAGGGGGAACACGCTCTTTTGTGAATGTCCTGCCGTGAATGCATAATGAATGTGCAACAGCTTCTAAGTGCTAAACGGTGCACCAGGGCACATCGCTGTAACAATAATGTAGTCATACTGCCATAAAGAAAAGCAAGCGATTTCCCTGATCAGCTGTGGTGGCTGCTTCAAGGAACTGCGAAGGAAGGAGCGGATAACCGGCAGAGTCGCCGCATTTAGTCTTTAGCTAACCGAGTGCGCGCTTCAACCGCGCACTTTCCGAACCCGTCGATGCGGGTCCTTTAAGCCTAATATGGCAACCATCTCTACGCATGCCGCTACACCCAGGAGAATGTGAGCGGTTTCACTATGCATTGCGCAAAATATAAGTGTAGAGGGTTCAAGGATGTTATGTTAACCAGTGCTCATTATTGAATACGCATTCAAATAGTTGAGGAGCACTAGACTTATGTTAAATGCTTAATTGATATTTAAGTGCACGAAATATTACGTATAAGTGTCGCATTTTCCTGATGTGGCATCTAACAGTAGCATATGAAAAATTAGTGACATTATGCATATTTTCCAGTTGACACCACGTATTCGCGTTTGAAGAAGTGTTAATTAGGCTAACAGTAGCAGAGAAGCTGACAATGACATCAGGTGTGTAATCGTAACTTTACTTCGTTACACCATACGCTCTGTATTCTACCACTTTTTTCTTAGCAATACCTTTGCCGCTCTGGGTGTAGTTTTCATGGCTGTATCTTTAACAGGAGGCACGACGGCGTAGTATTTACCATTGTACATATATACACTAATGCTGCAATATTGCTATGTCCCCGCTTTTTTAATTTGTGCAGGTGCAGTTTTGTCGTCATTCATGACAGACGAAATTTCGCTGAGTAACAGATCACCAATAGCAGCAACGCATAGTCCAACATGACAGTGATCTACTTAAACAATTGATTGCAATATGTGAAACGCGAGTTTCTTCTTGTTGTGCTCACCGAAGCCATTTTTTTCAAGTGAGCCGGTGGTGTTTGAAATGGCTCGAGGCGCTAAGGTGTTATTTGTGTGGGTGTTCTTTCTTAAGTTGTTTTGTACTGCGAATAATCATTATTTGCGTGGCGTAAATCAAAATGTCCTTGATATGTTAACGGTGCACATTTCGAGGCATGATAGAGTGGCAGTGGTAACGTGCAAAAGGTACTTGGATTCACAGAATCGCTTATTGTTGAGCACGATACCTTGGGCAGCTACTGTGTGGACGCGCCCGTCTGAAGCTTTCACGCAGTATTTCGATGCAAATATCAATGCTGGTCTCAAGACGAAAGCCCTTTCCCTCAATCCGGGTGAGAATGACCTGAAGTGCCTCAACATGTGCCCTACTCGCCCAGTTCATTTTTCTTTGTTTGACTGCTTATTCGTTCAACTGCGTGCAGATGGAAAAATAGACAACAGCTACGCTACCGTTTTACATACGAGAGCGCTGGCTTGCAACACTAGCGGTATCCACAGAGGAAGAGGATACATCGCCCCACCTTTTCCTCCACCACTGCCTGGCGGTCTTTCAAAAATTAATATTAATAGAGAATGCGAGCTTTTGCCTGAGAAACAAGATTCAAGAGAATCCCGTCAAAGCCAGCTTAGAAATAAAGTAATATATGTGGGCTGCGTGAAAACGACGAAAGCTCTATTAGATTGCAAGCTGGGATACGCTCAGTTTATTTTCAATCTCATCTCTTTTTACAATGTTTCGGTTATTCGGGTGAACTTCAGGAATAAACGCACACTTATTAATTCTATTATCAATGGACGTATTGACATTGCAGGAAATCTTCTGGCACTTAAATCCGATATGATACGTTTCTATGACGTTCATCAGGTGTTATTACAGGAAAACGATGTTTTCTACATCAAAAAAGGTCTGCCCGCGTTGGTCTCTTTCGTGAACGTACTTATAGAGTCCCGGCTTGGACTGTGCCTATCATTAGTTACCATGGGTTGCGCTTGGCTAGGATTAGCTCTCACTGACCGCATGAAAGGACAGCAGTTTGGGTTGGACTCAGTCACGAAGTACTTTCTGTTTCTTTTGGCTTCGTTTTACGCAACTTCTATTCCAATCACTCGCGTAAAAAAATCGCATTTGGCGCGCACAGTAGTGTGCAGCGTGTGGCTTATGGCCATATTTCCACTATCGAGCTACTTACGCAGTGAGCTCGTTTCACGGCTGAGTGTGCGCTCTCATGGGAAAGTCATAGATACACTTAGTGAAATCGATGACGCGGTGAGCCGGGGAGCCATCACTCCATGCCTGCGCATTGGTAGTATGATCCATCACAAGGTTGTAGCGAACCAGAGCTCCACGAAACTCCAAGAAAAGCTCAGTAAAGCTTTCTATTCTGCTAAAAATAGGGAGTCATTGGAGACTGAAGATGCCGCTCACTGCCTAGAATGTGCACAACAAAAGGGACATGTCTGTTTCACGGATAGGTTACCACTATGCTTACGTCAAAGAATGATGTCTAAATTTGTTCAGTCTAAAGATACGCTAAACCCAGTACTTATTGGCTTAGCGGTGCGTAAAAATTTCGCGCTTTTGAAAGACTTTCGTCAATTCATTCGAAGAATTCGTGAGACAAGTCTTTATCATACGGTCGTAATTTGTGAATCGGAGGCTGCAGATGGTAACAGACAAAATGTGTCGCAGAAATCAGACCAAATGGGCGAGCTTAGTCGTTTCTTTGTTGTTCTTGCTCTGTGCCTTGCCGCATCTTTTGGAATTTTCATGCTTGAGTTATTTATTGGAAATATGTGCTAATATATTTCTCCATCAATTTCCGCGTTGTTCTGTAACACAAGTTGTAAGTTTGAATGTGAAGAAGAAAGGATAAAATATGCGTTTTTCATTTTCAGAGCAATCATTTCGATTTATTAGGCAAACCAGCGTGGCCACTGTATGTTCAAGTGCGGCTTGGTTGTGAAATGCAGATACAGAACTATCCGCTTCATTAACACGTGTGAATTTTTACAGCGAAAGCTGTTATGAGATCATTTCACCGGTCGTTTTTGGCGCTGTAGTTGTCCGCCGCCGCTGCCGCTGCCGCCGCCGCCGCCGCTGGTGTCCGTAACCAGTATCGCTCGAAATAAGAAAAAAAATCAAATAAGAAAAAAATTCGAGGATGGAACGAGGTTCGAACCTGGGTCCTCTGCGTGGGAGCCCAGTATTCAACCTCTGAGCAATGGAGGTGCTTGAAACTGATTTGCAAAAAGGTCCTATACAGGCTTCATGTCGGGAAGGAACCACATTAGCGTATGCAATATAGCGTGGTAGAAGAGTAAAATAAGCACCAAGCGTCACACAACGCGAATACTGTAACCAGGCGTCACACAATACGAATTGCGCAACGAGTAGGTTGTTGAATGATTCCAACCCATAACAAAGGGCTCTGCCATAATTCTTCGTTGTCATCAGGCAGAGCATCAACAAAGTGCGCATAATGCCTTACATGCGTTTAGCAGGTACCACGGCTCTCCGTAGAATGACGAAAGATGGCACAGTGCCTGCTGCCCTACTTCTAAAAAATTACAGTGATTTATAGCGTAGTGGGTTCTTCGCAAGTGCACTTGTATTGGTTGCCAAGAAAGCCCATAAGCGCTTGATCCATTTCCTCGGGGTTTCAGTAAAATTACAATGATTTATAGCATAGTGGGTTCCTCGCAAGTGCACTTGTATTGGTTGCCAAGGAAGCCCATAAGCGCATGATCCATTTCCTCGGGGTCTCTGTAAAATTACAATGATTAAGAGCGTAGTGGGTTCCTCGCAAGTGCACTTGTATTGGTTGCCAAGGAAGCACATGAGCGCATGATCCATTTCCTCGGGGTCTCAGTAAAGTTCTTCGCCCCCGCCCCCCGTCTCTCTCCCACGTCAACGTATGTTATACAGAATGACGGGAGAGGGAAATAGCGACCGTGCGTCACCCAATGCAAATTACATAACTGGTGGCCCGTTTAAAGCTTCCAACCCATTACAAAGGGCTGAGCCATAATTCTTCATCGTCATCAGTCGTCGCGTCAACAAAGTGCACATAATGCCTTACAGACGTGTAGCTGGTGCCTCGCTTCTCCATAGAATGACGAATAGTGGCTTAGTAGGTGCTTACCAACTTCACAAAAATTGTGATTTATGGCGTAGTAGATACCTTTCTAGTGTACTTGTATTGTAGCCCCAAGAGAGCTTACAACGGGCTCTAGAAACGCCGCTCTTCCAGGTTTCGCTGTGACTGTGCTGCGGTTTTTGCGCAGGCCTGGCGTTTTTTTTTTTTTTTGGCGCGGAAAATGTTTTTACCTAATTGGTATGACACGTTCTTCAGATTAATGCCTCTGACAGAAAACGTTGGAGTGGATAGATCTATAGAAGTACACAAACTGCTCTATTTTACAGATAAAGCGTCGTTGTTCCAACGACGTGTAATTAATCACTTTGATATTGTCGCGTAGTACTGACGGTGAAGACGGCAGTCGAGCTAATAAAGACGAATTTCTGTATTGGGTGAACTTGTCCCAGCAAAGAAAGCGTCAAACTACAAGCAATACAGGTAGTACGCTGATAGCGGCAATCACATTCATCGACCGTCGGTAACCTCCTCGTCTGTGAAATGCGGCGGCTTTTATGCATTCCTTATAGAACCTTCCAACACTGGTGCTCGCGTTAGCTCTAGAATAAACTCTATTGTTCACATTGCGCGAAGTGTTATCGGAAGATTCTAAAATAATTGGGAACGTTCGACACATTCCGGCGCAACCTGCGCAAGGCAGGGGTTACACGTGTGACGGGCTGCTACATGAAATAGAACAAGAAGCGCGTATGGGAATATTAACTTTGTATATCGCGTGCAGTATCGTAAACCCTTATGTCATGCCTCTTCCAGGAGGCGCTTAAAGTAATTAAACTCAACAGAACTGAAGTAGTCAAGTAAATAGTTCCACTGCAATATTCGTGTAGTTTTTTTGCGATTACTGCTAAATTGTAGAATATGGTCGCTTTGTCGCATTGTCATATACGTCTGTCCGCTGTTCTCGTTCAGTCATTGTTGTTGTGCTGCAATCTTTCCTGGTATCTCCTGGTAGCTTTCGTAGCATCACGTTATAGTTTTCATGAGCATCACTTACGTCATTAAATATGTGGACGGACAGAGACACACACAAGGGCCCACCCGCACAGGCACACACGCGTGCACTTCCACTGATTCAGCGCCAGATACGTCGGAACCTACGTTATACTGCGTGTTTCGATGAACGTGCTAGGGCCAACAAAGCATCACAACCAGTCGTATTGCCATTAGCATTTTTATCTCTGCTTCTCAAAAGTAAAAAAAAAACATGACTGATCCCTCTATCATAGCGAACGGTAGAACACTAAAGGTGAAACATGTCATCAGAGATGTACTTGATCCTTTAACGTGCATTTATCTGTCACAGCTTGTACAGGCGCGTGCAAAAGTATACGGACCACGGGATCGCATGGCAGAATGCATCGACGCGCCATCTACCGACGCTGCGCCTGCTGTCGAGAGCACCACTGAAGCAGCGGTGCGCATGAGCGTCTCTAGATATCAGATGGCCTCTCATGCCGCTCTGTCTGACGTCGTTATGGCGCTCGTAGAAAAAAAAAGTGAACTGGGTGTTGCTTTCGTTGCTCTATCTAATCTGCGCCGTTGTTTTACGAAGCGGCTGCGGCGGGGCCGGCTGAAGTGCCTTGCGCGCGTCACTTTTTACACAGGTCAATCAGCCTAACTAAGCATCGTAGAACCTAGTGAAGCCAAGCATACATGATTAAGTTTCTCAAACCAGCTCGTCTTTGTCGCTTTAAGCCGTGTTAAGCTTAGGTGTGCCTAGTTAAGCCAAAGTGTAGCCGAAACTAATTAAACCTAGTTGAGCATGGCATCTCGTAATAAAGCCAAGCATAAGTAAGTTCATTTAAGCAAATCCTAATTAAGCTTTGCCCAGCTTGCCGTTTTCATGTTAGGCCATGTTGACCTTACATGAGCGTAGTTGAGTCGAGGAAAGTATAGCAAAATCTAATTAAGCATAGTTTATCATGGTTTCACCCGATATAGCCAAGCATATTAAGCATAAACAAGGCAAGCCTACTTGTGACCAATTAAGCCAAGTCGAATTCCCCATCAGCCCAATGAAGCCAAGCTCAGGAGGATTACGCTTGACCAAGCTGAGACTAATTAGGATCATTAAAGCCTAATTAGCGCTAATTATGACATTATTTTGGCTTATATGAAACCAGGAACGCCCTAGATACTCGAGTTTCACGTGGCCTATTTCCTCAACATTAATTAAATTGATTAACCTAATTAAGCGGTGTCAGGGCATGCCCAGATGAATCTGATTAGGCATAGTTGAGCATGACACTTCCAAACTAAATGAGAGCGTAATTAGCTTTAATTAGGCAAATCAAATCAATCGTGTTATTTTCAAGCAATCGAAGCTGATTCGCTGTGAGCCCCTTGCAGCCAGTTGCCGCTTCAGTAGGGGCAACATTATTTCATTTTTCCAAGAGGGAAAATAAAAAAACGTTGGTTCAACGCGGCTTCATTTTTATCCTAAACCGATTAACAAACAGCCATCCAATTAACTTTATATATATCCTGAGGGGCGACTGTGCAAATGATCTAAAGATAAAAAATCAAACTAACCTGATAGTCTCGGCGATCTCAAGAGACCAATGCTGCTGCAAAGTATATGTGGCTTTCTTCGCAAGCTTCCTTTGTTTTCATGTCCAGTGTGTCACTGCGGAGGGTTTCGAATCGTGAAGGAAGTCCCTAATGTCGAGCTCGTATAAATGCGACAGCCAGACATTCAAAGATGGCCTTATAACACCTAAGTGTGCTCTCGCTGATTGCATAGGAACATGCTTAACTATGTTTAATCACATTCTTCTATACTCACCTTGGCTTCGCCTAATTCAGTTTTGCCGGTGTAATGTAATTATGCCACATGAAAAAAAGTATCGCGGGTGAGCTTGGTTCGATCTCACAGAACACAGGGAAATGTAATTGAACCTTTTACTAATTAACACTACTTAGGATTAACTGAGTTTTATTAGCTTCAGCGTGGTCAGAGGTAATGCTCCTGAGCTTGGCTGCAAGGGGCTCACAGGGAATCACCTTCGATTGCTTGAAAATAACACGATTAATTTGCTTTGCTTAATTAAAGCTAATTACGCGCTGATTTAATTTGGAAGTGTCATACTCAACTATGCCTAATCAGATTCATCACTACATGTCTTGACACCGCTTAAATAGATTAATTAGTTTAATTAGCGTTGAGGAAATAGGCCACGTGAAACTCGAGTATCTAGGGTGTGCTTGGTTTGATATAGGCCTAATTAGAGCCCTAATTAACGCTAATTAGGCTTTACTTATCCTAATTAGTCTCAGCTTGGTCAAGGGTAATCCTCCTGAGCTTGGCTTCATTGGGCTGATGGGGAATTCGACTTGGCTTATTTGGTCCCAAGTAGGCTTGCCTTGTTTATGCTTAATATGCTAGGCTATATAGGGTGAAACCATGATAAACTATGCTTAATTAAATTTGGCTATACCTTCCTCGACTCAAATGCACTCATGTAAGGTCAACATGGCCTAACATGAAAACGGCAAGCTGGGCAAAGCTTAATTAGGATTTGCTTAAATGAACTTACTTATGCTTGGCTTTATTACGAGATACCATGCTCAACTAGGTTTAATCAGTTTCGGCTACACTTACTTTGGCTTAACTAGGCACATCTAAGGTTAACACGGCTTAAAGCGACAAAGACGAGCTGGGTTGAGAAACTTAATCATGTATGCTTGGCTTCACTAGGTTCTACGATCAAGGGCGTCCGCAGAACTTTTTCCAGTGGGGTGCATCAGCAGAGGGTGGGGGAGGGGGAGGGGGGCAGACAGCATAGGTAGCTTTTGTTTCATTGCCGTGACATGACCGGCAAGATTCGTCCATAGCAGCATGTAACGTGCAAAGTTGGCTGGTAATCCTGAATCATATTTCACGCGGATATGCGGGACTGGAGTGTGCTAATCAAGCTGTGTAGCTTACTGCTACTGCATAGAAAATTATTATCCAAAATTCCAAGGGGGGGCAGCTGCCCCCCCCCCCCCCTTGCACCCCCCTCCGGACGCCCATGTCTGCGATGCTTAGTTAGGCTGATTGACCGGTGTAAAAAGCGACGCGCGCACGGCGCTGGAGCCGGCCCCGCCGCATCCGCTTCCTAAAACAACGGCGCAGATTAGATGGAGCGACGAAAGCGACACCCAGTTGACGTTTTGTCTACGAGCGCCATAACCACGTCAGACCGAGCGACATGAGAGGCCATCTTATATGTAGGGACGCGTATGCGCACCGCTGCTTCAGTGGTGCTCTCGACAGCAGGCGCAGCATCGGCAGATGGCGCGTCGATGCATTATGCCACGCGATCCCGTGGTCCGTATACTTTTGCACGCGCCTGTACATTATCTCTTGGTGTTTGGCGTGGATGCACCCACGTTGACGCCTAGTGGCAAATCTGTATTTCGACGACTAACGACCACGATCATGATTTAACCATTGTGGTAGCTGAAGTTGTTGACATATACTTGCGCACGGCATATCGTGAATACCGCACAATGATGGCATCAACAGGCACATAATAAGCACTGGTACTCGATATGCACATCTTCGAAGTGTCGTCAATTGAGGAGATACACGGCACGGTAAGCGCTCCCGAGTAATAGGGTAACCTACGCCTGTGATAAAACATACACTACTATCACACTCCGCTTCAGCAACACGGGAGGCAGATTCGTAGCTTCAGCCGCGAACGCGCTAAGGCGTTCCACGTCCCGCTGGCCTCTGTCTCGCTCCACGAAGGCACGAATATCGCCCGTCGACATGGCTGCCTTTCTGCGGCGCTTTTTGCAGCTGCTTTATTAGTCGGTGCTATCACACTCGAAGCAGTAGGCGATGGAGAAACAAGGTTGGTGCATGTGGAAGCTTTACTACTCCGACAAAGAGCCGTCACACACTAACACGAAGCGAAAGGCAAGGAACACAACTCCCTCAAGGGTGGCTCCTCAGTACTAGCGCGGCCAGCGTCCTTCGCTGGCATCGAGACGCTCTAACCACGGCCTCCGAGACTGCACGCCTGCCAGCGCGCAACCTCGGAGGCCATGCTTTAATTGCGTTGTTGCGAAATCGCTCGACATTGGTGCTCGTTAGTGCCATGAGCATAGGTCGGCAAACTCACTCATGCGTCGACTCACTCAGACTGATTTAGGCTCAGATCGAGCCGTTAGTCGGAGGTTGAATGAGTCAGGCTGAGTAATATTTTCTTGAGTGTGATCGCGAGTGAGTTCGAATGAGGAAAAGTTTGGTGAGTCTGAGTCCGAGTGAGCCCTAAGGGCAAAATATATTAAATGAGTGAGTCTGAGTGAGCTACACGCTGTTTTGCCGACCTATGCTCATATCTACTCAATTTCAGCATTACTATCAGCCTTATGGTGACTTACGTTTACACTCACGTCTACTCACACCTACTTCAAAGCACTAGCGTTCATACGCCATCTCTATATTTATTCATCAAAGACGTGAGTCAAAGAGGGGGCGAGGGAAGGGGTTTGACCTCCCTCTAGCAAAAACTTTCATGGGAGGTTGTTGATAAAATATCCCGTGGGAGTGATATCTTTCGATCAAAATGTCCCTCCTGCATTGCAACCATTGATAACTCGTATTTGAAGGTATGACATCAAAACGCGTCAAGTAGAACCGCAGTTGTAAGAGATATCGATGTTAAAGAGCATTGGCACTAGGGTCGAAAGAGTTCATTATATGCTAATGGGCTCATTAGTCGACTCACTCAGACTCAGATCGAGCCGTGAGTCTGAGTCAGAGTGAATCCATGCGAGCAATGTTTTGGTGAGTTTGTGTCCGAGTGATTCCGGTTGAGACACATTTCAGTCAGTCTGAGTCCGAGTGAGTCCTAAAGGCATAATATGTTTCATGAGTGAGTGTGAGTGAGCTCCACATTTTTTGCCAACCTATGGTCATGACGCAGCACTTCACCGCTCACAGATATCGGTACCGCCCCGCCTACGCCCGCCGACAAAGAGCACCATTCGAGAGAAAATGTGTAAGAGATATAAGTAGCGTTTGCGAACCTCGCGCATGCGCCAGGATTGCGCAGGCGGGAAATCGCCGGGCGCGTATCGTCGCGCACCGGAAAGTCATGGTCACGATTCCCGGTGGCGGAACTTGTCATCAGTTCTTTATTCTTTGTTATTCGTTATTGTGGCATAGAACACTTTCATGTTAAAAACGAGCGAATCTTGCACCAAGCCGCTCAAGGCTTGAAACAGCGAAACTGGACAATTCTAAATACTAATTTGGTCGCTTTAGGTTGTTTTTAGGTCTTAGCTAGATGATGCAGGTTATTTCGAGGTTGATTCTAGGTAATTGGTAGGGTTTAGCTAGGTGATGCTTGGTTGTTTCTTCGTTGATTCTCAGCGCGGAGAGGTTCGAGTTAAACCAGAGACAGTCACAGACACTATTCGCACCTGTCATAGATATATGGGTACATCGTCGTTGGCGTAGGCCGTCCATCGCTTCGGGGCCTTGTCGCAGCCGCCGTTGCCTTTCCCATTCTCTATTATTATTTCGTTGTACGTACTCGGTGACTTCGGCTCGCCGCCATTGCGTCGCAGCCATTTGTTGGGCTAACAGTTGCCGTCCTTCATTTTTAGTGAACCAGTGGTGTGCAGTCGGATTCAACCAATTTCTGTGGCACATGGCCGCTAGTGATGGTGATAGTTTCGTGATATGAAATACAAGGAACATCGACTGCGGTCGCGGGATCGAATCCCGGCCGCGGCGGCTGCATTTTCGATGGAGGCGAAAATGTTTGAGGCCCGTGTACTTAGATTTAGGTGCACGTTAAAGAAACCCAGGTGGTCGAAATTTCCGGAGCCCTCCACTACGGCGTCTCTCATAATCATATGGTGGTTTTGGGACGTTAAACCCCAGATATTATTATTAAATACAAGGAACGATTTGTTAACTGTTAAAACGATGCAGAAGGCCTGTGTAAAGCAGATGTTTATTGTTGGTCGTGTGCTATACAATTAATTATTTCTTGTCAGTGGTAAATTGTGCTTGTCAACATTTATTTGTTGTGTTGGCAGCGCTAGCGACATTGGGCTATGGCAGAGACGTTTAGCTCATGTGGCCCCAAGATAGCGCCATAAAGCGTCCAACTAAGTCTGATAAAGAAAAAAAAAACACCGGTATATAAAGACAGTGATGGGTCTAGTAATGCATGTGCAGGATATATACGTTAATGTGGATTATGTTGCGTGAAGAAAAGATTTGTTACTCCCACGAGTAGTTTAATAAAACCTAATAAAAGGGCCACTTATATGCTGAAAGCACGGAAATGTGCTTATAGGTCCGCATAAGGGAACATGGAAAAGTGACGTTTGGCGGGTACGTAGTTCTCAAGTGTCCGACTAGGAAGGCGTATACTTACCACGTGTAATAGTTAATTAGCAATTAATGAGACTGAAAAAACGTCAGGTCTGCGCGGAACGCGCACCACAGTCACACAGAAAGCCGGAAGAGCGGTCTTTCGCCAGTTGTAAACTCTCTTGCGGCAACTGTCATACGTACACTTGCAAGGTACCTAGTACACCATAAATCATCATAATTTTTGTGAAGTAGGCAAGCACCCACTAAGACTTTGTTCATCATTCTACGGAGAAGCGAGGAACCCGCTAGACATCTGTAAGGCATTATGTGCACATTGTTGGTGCTGTGGCGAATGACGAGTAAGAATTCTTGCAGAGCCCTTTCTAATTGTTTGGAAGCGTTATACGACCCACACGTTACACGAGTCGCATTCTGTGAGGCCTGGTTGGCATACTACACATGTTAACGCGATTCCTTGCCCGACATGATGCCTGCATAGGGTCTTCTTGTGAAGGAGTTTCAAGCATCAGCGTAGCTCTGTGACATAATGCTTGGCCACTACGCAGAGGGCCCGGGTTCAGTTTCAATCATTGATATTGTTTTCTTATTTCACGCGACAGCGGTTACGAACCCTGGCAGCGGCGGACAAGTGCGGCACCAAAATCGTCTGTTATAATCTAATTACAGATTTCGCTGTAAGATGCACATTGCTTCATTGCAAATAGAGCAGCGAAGACGGGTCTTGGCGTGTAGGTATATCTACAACATAAGACTACAGTAGCCCTTTGTCACCATTCAAGGTAAAGAAAAGGGTGACGTCACTTATTTCGGCTGCGCGTAGTGTGTGCCGCTCCCTCCATTCTCGTAATGATGCTCACTAGCGCCCGCGGCGCTCAATGCTCAGAGGGTCGCCCGCACCTGCGTACGCTCCTTTGAGTTCACGTCACGTGCAATTCAGGCGTAGGGTATGCGCTTCTCGCTGTGCTGTCGTGAGAAGCTCGCATCCCGCCCTCCTACCCTACATCCACTACTCTGTTCTCGTTCACTCGCCTGGCCGGGTCTCGTAGTAGTAAGACGTGAGCGTGCTTGCTCTGGCTTGCGCTCGCTCAGGTTTGCGTACAATTAAGGTAAATGGCGGTCAAAAACCGGGTCCTAGTGGACTGTAGACATTCAATAAGACGTTACGTTTACCTAAGGGCACCTCAAAGCTTGCAGAAACTGTGCATTCCACACAAATTTGCCACCACGCGAAGCTCAGGCAGCTAGCGCCAATGAATCACTGTAAGACAGCTGCAATTATTTATTGCGCATCCTACTGCTTTATACCTAACTGTAAATGCCTAGAAAATGTGTAGCGTTATTCAATATTAATTAAGCTGCACCAATTATTTGTGCTGTTTGTTATTCTCATGTACAAATGTTATGTATGTAATTGTATCCTGTTCTCTCTCACTGTGGAGCATGTACGGGTAGCAAGGCTTCAATGAGGCAGACAACATCCTGCTTCTAGCCTTCCCATCCAACAACTACTTTTGTGTCAAACGCCCAGATAAATAAGCAAACAAAAAACAAGCAAACAAATAAACAAATATTGAATAAATAAATAAATAAATAAATAAATAAATAAATAAATAAATAAATAAATAAATAAATAAATAATATGTTCTAAGCGATAATCAGACTTTATGGAATTGCTTTAAGGGCCTGTTAAACGAGCGTAATAACCGATTTCTTCAGGTCACAGTAATGAAAAAAAAAGTAAAGCGACCCAACCGCAAGCTTTATGGGTCTGAGGGAGGCACTCACACTGACTACGTTGGTAAAATTGTGATATACTCTGGGCTATCTTTTTATTCTCAGTTGATGTATTGATTCTTACCCCCTCTCTCACTCCTCCCGAAAGCTTTGCGCACCGAACGTGGTTTGGCGCTGCCCCCAGAAATGGAAGCATTGCAAGTTTTGTGCACTTCACCTGCTATAGCATTGCCTCCGAGATCGCTACACCTTTGATCATGCGTTTTCTTGTAATGACGCCATCAACTGAAGTCATATGATGTGACGTCATAATTATGTAACTATGACGCCATAAGGGCGTCACAGGATGACGTCATAAATCGTAAACGTTAATCGCGTAACTTTTCGCATCGGTCGAGTTGACGCCGACGCCATCGGTTAATTTTCCCGCTTGATGAGGCATGCAAGGCCTTTATCTTAAAATATAAATTTTCACTTAGAATGTCGCATTCCATTTTAGGGGCGAAGCTCCTTATAGCATCGCCTGGTCGGTCGTCGCTCCATGCGGCGTGTCCCCGCCGTCGCGTCTCCCGTATCATTCAATAGATGGCGCTGTCCCATAGAGATGCATGCAAACTGCAGTTGGGTGACGATATACTAGATGGCGCTGTTCCATAGATATGTGTGCAATATGTGCGCAAAAAAAGAAAAAAGACAAAAAGAAAAAAAAGGAAAAAAGAAGAAAAAAGAGGAAAAGAAAAAAAAAGCAGCGGCACCCTGCACGCTAGATGGCGTGCAGTAATCAGAGCGGCGCATCGCTTTGATTACTGTTGGGATAAACCACTGAACATTTCACGGTGTAACCATGATTGCTTCAGGAGCTTCGTCCAAGCTCTTCATCATTCACCCGTGGATATGCTGTAATTTTTTTATTTTGTGTGTGTGTGTGTGTGTGTGTGTGTGTGTGTGTGCGTGCAGTGTGCGCTAGTTTGCCACATTATGTCACTTTAAGGCATTATGCCAGAGGAGTTGAAGCTTCGCCAAGTTGGTATGGATCCATTAGAAAGCCTTACCAGGGCATACAAGATTAGGAAATTTGAAAGAAGAAACAGTACTCTTTGCCTTTGCTTGTCCTGTCCCGTTTCGTAATCTCGTAGGCTCTGTTCATACTTTCTAATGAAACTCAGCACTGTGTGTGTGATGTGACATGTGTCTATCCTTCTCTCTCTGTCTCTTTTACTCCCCTATTCCCCCTCCTCATGTGTAGGGCAGCAAACTTGACGCAAAGTCTAGTTAACCTCCCTACCTTTCCTACATTCCTTCTCTCTCTCTCTTCTAATGCATTGTGTCGTCTTGTGGAATGCGCGTTCTTTCAAATACTCATGGATGCCTTCGTTGAAGTGCTCGTCTTGTGGAGCTTGATGCACTAGTTCTACAATAGTACTGAAGCAGCCAAGTGATTTTACTATACTTGTCAGAATCTCACGAGTACCACTGTAATATTGAAGAAGCCGTGTCATGTATTAAGAATCTAGCGAAATGGCTTCATCAATTTTTACATTTGTGATTTTAGAACTGGTAAAATAGTGCCTTCATGTTCTTTATTTTCATTAAAATTGTTAGTGTAGAATATAAGTGCATGTGCTTTATTGTACGTGGGCATATCTAATTTACGAAGGTTTGACAGTGTTACTTATGTTTGTCATGAAAAAAAACGTCCCGAAACCCCTAAGAGAATTGGTCACTCGTACTGTGTTGCACTCAAACGTGTGTGATCAGTTTACCTCTCTATCATGACAGTTAAGTTTCCCGCATTTATTTCCTTTCTTTCGCACAGTAATCTACACCACCAGAGCTGCTGAAATGCACACTTTTGTGAAATTTAGGTGGCTTAGCTTTAGAAGTTTTGCAGATTTCTATTCAGTTGCATCAATGTAATTGGCAAAGTGTGGTTGAATGCCTGTGTATCAGTCCATCACAATCTTGCAACTGAATTATATAAATATGTGATAAGTTTAGTTTATATTGGTACTTTGGCTACTTTATTAACTAGCAGTTGGCCGGTACTGTCGTGCAGTGCCTGCGCTGTGCATTTTTTTGTGGTCCATAAGTATGCTTATTCCTGCAAAGTGAGCACAAGCGCTGTAACTATATGTGTAATTTGAGATTTATAATAAACATTCTGTCGGTCTTTGGTCTGTGTGCTCTCGCAGTGCATAAACAGATTGTTTTGGCATGGGAGCTTCGACAGGAATTAAGCCCCGCCAAAGCTTTTATTCGCTTCTAACTTTTTAAGGTGCATTCTTGCAAGAACGCAACCATGACATCCATTCTTGCAAGGCTGCTTTTTGATAATTTAAAAGTGGAAAAGCAAGCTTAGAGGTAATTAGTTAAGCTGCAATGGTTACACCCATTAAACACCGCAAGAGTTCCCAAGCGAGGTAAGCTAAAACACCCTTCGCTCCGCTTATTTATTCAGAAATTGAATAAGAAAAGATAAAAAGTCGCGCCATATCGACGAAGTGAATGATGTTAGAGGAGCTTTCTCGGAGATTACCGGGTAACCCGTGAATCCTCCGTACATATACCGCTATCGTCTTATGTACACATTATATACACAATATGTATTCATTTACAAGTGGCGACAAGCGACCGCGCTGCTTAGGCTGCGTGAGCCCTCGCCGCTGCCGCCGCCTCTGGAGTAGCGGTTGCGAAGTGCACGGAGTGAGCTCCCGGCGAAGAGAAAGGAAGCGCGCCGAGAGCAAGCGCTGTATATGGGCGCGGCCCTCTAGAGGTCACCTGTCTAACGAGAGCACGCGCCGAGTGTGCAGCGGATTGTGCGGCGTCGCCCGAGTGACGGCGCACCGTCTAGTGAGCGCTCTTGAATCACCAGAAAGAGCGCAGCTGCACCTCTAGCGGGAGCAATGAGAACTAGCGGATACGGCGCGATAGACAAGGCGCAAGCATAAGAAGCTTGGCGAGCAAGCTCCTAAAAACAACGCGCTCGCCTGACTAAAAATACTTCCGTTCTGGATCCTAAGAACGCTTGGGAGGTGGATAATATAATGTCCTAATCACAGCGAAAATTTTCCCAAGTAAAAGAATAAAACTCCCATCATGTCTTTCACTGAGGCACAATGAGAGTGAACTTCTTGCCCAATCTACGCTTCGTATAGGCCCTTCCGTGGGGGTTCTATTTACTCACATTCTGTGTGCATAGGAAGCCGTATAGAAGGTAATGCTGTAGAGGACCAGCCAGGAACTCCTACCTGGGCGTTTTTGACTTTAGAGTTTAGTTTAAGCAAGAATCATGTGTATTGCGCCATTTGGCTCGCACCGCGATAACATGGGAGCGTCTGAAGAAGATATATTGTGAAACGTGGAAGGACGGCGGACAAAAGGCGAGCTACTTTTTCTTTGGTGACTTCACGCGCACACCAAGCGCTGTTTGCAAGACCCCGATATATTCGCGTAGCTGCGAGGGCAAAGTGAACCTCGAAAAAGGGGCACTGGTGTATGAGTGTCTATGTGTCAATTAAGTCACTGGAACGGGTAAAGTACCGCGACCGTCCGGCCCGCCGCCATATTTGGTCCAGCGCGGCCGAAGCTGCGGCGGCGCGCTGTTGATTTCAGGCGCAGTAGCGCATGTTTTACGCATTGCGTGCGCTTTTGCAGCCCCGCATGAAGGACATCGTTGTTCTCTAACTGATTAGGTAAGAAACAGCGGCAGTTTTCACTTGTCTAAACGCGCACGCACGCATGGAAATGCGATAAACCGATGCGAACTGCGCGGCATTTATGCGCTCTGCTGTCGGCATTTATTAAATGCGAAACGTTTCCTAGCGAATTTCTGCGACTTTGAATCTGTCTGTCTGTCTGTCTGTCCCGCCGCCCACGACTTTGTGCTCTCCTGGCTGTTTCCTTAATGGGATGTACACCAAATGTGGTATTGCGTAACATGACTGTATGGCAAATGTAAATTACAGGTGATAACATGAAAATAATTACATACATGCCATGAACGGCATGATTTACATGTCAGGCTTATGGTGCACTCGCGGCCGCTTTCCTAGTTTGATACACACCAAATTTGGTAAGGCGAGACAAGGGTGTATGACGAACATAAGTTATTGGTTATAACGTGCATATCATGACAGGCATGCCATGTAAAACGTGTTTTACATGGCATGGTCTCGGGGAGCTCGCGGTCGTTTAATGAAATGCATATATACCAAAATTGATGTGGCCATATATTTCTGTATGACGAACGTTAGTGACAGGTGGTAACATGTAAATCATGCCTTACATGACATGCGTGCCATTATTTTCATGTGACCACTGTATCAGACATGCGCTGTCTGTGTTATCGTGTCAGCTTGTTGACTGTGTTATCGTGATCAGTGCGTTTATGCCCCGCCCCACCACCTATATAAAGACGTATTAATAAACCCTGCCGTTCTTCTTGTTCCCGTCACCATGTAGTTGCCTCTGTTCTTTGTCAGACACGCGACGCGTTGCATGGTGTCACAAGTGGGATGCCAGCGACAACGATGGAACTTCTCAAGGATCCGCCCCTTTTTCAACTGAACGGCAACCTCTCCGAAATTTGGAGGCGCTTCAGACAGAAGTTCGACCTGTTCCTGCACGCCACCACAACGAAGCAGCATCCTCTAAGCGATGCAGCGAAAGCGGCGCTGCTGCTAAGCGTAGCCGGTGATGAAGCGCTCGACGTGTTTAACACGTTCAAGTTTGAGGAAGACGGAAGCAAGAACGACTACGCAACGCTCGCTGGGAAATTTGAGTTCTACTGTGCTGAGGTGAGCAACGAAGTTCACGAACGCTACGTGTTTCGGTCAAGGAAGCAGGCGAAGGGAGAACCTTTCGAGAAGTTTGTCCGCGGTCTTAAAAAGCAACCGCGCAATGCAACTTCGGAGAGCAGTGAGAGAGAGAGAGAGAGAGAGAGAGTGAAACTTTATTCAAAGGAAAGGAGAAAGGGGGATCTTGGAGCTTCTATGGCTGGGGCCCTACGTCCAGGGCTCCACTGGCCTTAGCTGCCCGCCGGACATTCGTTCGGACCCGGGAGCGCTAGCTGCACTCCCGGGTCCGAACTGGCGAGTTGTGCCTCCCACTGCTCCGTACTAGGTATTAGAGGTTTGCCGAGAAAATTAGCTAAATCACTTGGTTTATGATCGCATCCCCACGAGATGTGGTATAGAGTCGGTCTGCCGCCGCACCACGGACACACGGCCGGGTAAAGAGTTGGATGTATTGCGTGTAATTTAAGTAGATGCGGGAATACGTCCATCTGAATTTTTCGAAGGTCAGCGGCCTCTTCCCCATTGAGGGATCTGTGAGGCGTACCACATTTTTGTCGCGTGAAGCGCTGGTGAGCAAGAATCTCCCTAGGTAGAATTGGCACGGTCAACGAAATAGAGGGATTCTCCGCTCGGTTACAAAATGCGCCAGCTAGAGCGTCCGCTCTTTCGTTGCCCTCGAGTCCTGCGTGCCCTGGGCACCAGATCAACCGATGGTGTCGAGTGAGTTTCGGTGTTAGCAGCCTCAGCGCCATAGCGGGAAGGCGGCCGGTTAAAAAGAGCCGACAGGCCTCCTGGGAGTCGGATAGAATAATTGACGACTCGCCTTTGCGCTCCTGAAACCTTACGGCTAAGGCTATGGCCGTTGTCTCTGCCTTTGTGGCCGAGGTCGTGCACACGGAGGCACTCGTCAGCAGCGTCATGTTGTTGTCGACGACCGTAATTACATGTCTCTGCCAATCGTAACTGGCCGCATGGACGTACGTGACGTGAGAAGTTGACCCGAAGTGCTTTCGGAGCCAGTTTACTCTCGCCTTACGTCGCTCAGCGTGGAAGTCGTGATGCATATTTTGGGCACTGGTGCGACCGAGATCTTACTCCGTACCTCTTCAGCTACGTCGACCAGCTCCTCATCAATGTGCTGGGGGTGGGGCGAGATCCCTATCCTAGTGAGTATTGCCCTGCCTGCAGAAGTTTCACTTAGGCGATTCCTCTGAGAGATGAAGACCGCCGCGCTTAACTCAGCATAAGAGTTAAGTATACCGAGAGCTAGGAGCCGCTGGGTCGGAGTGCTCATGGGCAGACCAAGCGCTGCCTTAAAAGCGCTTCTAATGAGGGCATCCACCTGGCTCTCCTCGCTTCTGTCGAGCAAGTGGTACGGAAGGCCATACGTCACTCTGCTCATAACCAAGGCCTGGACAAGCCGGAGGGCATCCTTTTCTTTCATGCCTTTTTTATGTTAGGTGACGCGACGGATCATTCTGGCAATCTGTTTAACCGTAGTCTTCAGGGTAGTTATCGTGTGACTGGCCTTGCCATGTTTTGGACCCAGAAACCGAGTATGCGGGCCTGAGTAACCTTGGCTATGGTATGGCCGTCAACCTCTAAGTTTATGCCGCCGTTGCTTTTGTAATACTTACTGCGTATTCTTATGAGCTCTGATTTATCCGGCGCGCAGCTGAGTCCACTGTTGCTTGCGAACTCCGCCACAGCCGTCGCGGCAGCCTGTAGGGTTTGCTCTTTTAGCGCCAGCGACCCCTTCGTGGCCCAGAGAGTGATGTCATCCCCACACAATGTATAGCCAAGACGCGGGATTGCGTCGAGCTTACGAGCAAGTCTGCACATAGCGATGTTAAAGAGCAAGGGGGAGATCACTGCCCCTTGAGGTGTTCCCTTATTTGGCATCGAGAATGGCACCGACCTCGTTTCACCTATCCCAATGGTTGCCGTCCGCCCAGAGAGAAAGCATGTAATGTAGTTAAATGTTCGCTTTCTGCAGCCGATTGCGTTGAGCTCTGAGAGAATGGCCTCGTGCGAAACGTTATCAAAGGCCCCTTTGAGGTCGAGGGCCATGATCAAGTGTTCGCCGCCTCGGGGTACGCAACTCATAACCTCTTCCTTTAAAAGGAGGAAGGCATCCTGGGTTGACAGCCCCGAGCGAAAACCGATCATAGTGGCTGGGAACAGGTTTTCTTTTTCTATAAAATTTTGAAGCCGTGTTTGTACTACTCGCTCGTAGAGCTTGCCCATACACGACGTGAGTGAAATAGGCCGCAGGGCTCCGAGAGAAGGTGTTTTACCTGGCTTTGGTATGTTTATTATTTTGGCTTCCTTCCACTCCGGGGGAACGTGACCTTGGGACCAGCAGTGGTCGTTAAGAAACTGCGCTATCTGCTCAAGGACTTCGTTGCTGAGGTTTGGGATCATAGCGTTGGTTATTCCATCCGATCCTGGGGCAGAGTTGTGGTTGGCGGCCTGGGCCGCCGCGAAAACTTCTTCTTTCGCGATCTGGGCGTCCAACTTGGCGTTCTCGCTGCCCGTGTACTCTAATGCACACGGCGGAACCGCATCAGTACCTATAGACCGGTCTTTAAGCGCCTGGATCAACTCCCCGTCAGTGCCGCGGAAATCGTGCACTATTCTTTGGAGTGTGCGGTTCATGGCGGACTTGGATTTTTCCGGCTCCAGCATGGCCCTGAGTATCGCCCACGTTTGCCGGGTCCCCAAGGTGCCGCGTAGAGAACCGCAAAACTGCACCCAGCCATCGGTGGCGAGTTTTGTTGCGTATTCATTCGCTTCCTCCGACAGGGCAGCGATTCGCCTGTAGAGGCAGCGATTGAGGCGCTGCCTCTTCCACCTCTTGAGCAGGCGCCGCCTACTGTCCCATAGGTGCAGTAGGTGTCGATCTACCGCTGGCGCCTCCACGGTGCGCGCTATTTTCTTAGACGTTGCGTCGTGCGCTTCGCGAATGAGCGCGACCCGCCCACTGACATCGCGGGGCATTTTCTCTGGAAGAAGGCGCTTTCGAAAGGTCACCCAGTCCGTCATCACAACGTCACCAACGACACGACGAAGTTTTGGTGACGCTATGGAGGTGCTCAGGATATAATGGTCGCTACAAAGATTTTCGTCGAGGTTCGACTACGTCGCCTTTTTAATGTTAAGGGTGAAGGTCAAATCAGGGTACGTGCCCCTGCTAATGCTATTACCGAGCCTGGTGGGTGCTGTCGGCAGAGTAATAAGGTTAAAACCTAATTTGGACGTGATGTGCTCTAGCAACACGCCCTTAGGTGGATCGCGGACGTAGCCCCAAGCGGTGCTTAGAGCATTAATGTCGCCCACCACCACTAGCTCATCTCTGGTACCAACGGCTCGAGCTGCCTCGTTTAAGAGCACGGTAAAGTCGTCATGCCTGGAGGACTGTATATGTTTAAGACTTTCGTTCGCACTCTCCCTCGTTTTTGTTGGAGGACATCGATTATTAGATGATTAATGTCGGTCCGATCGTAATGATCTAGCGTGGCTGTGATGGATTTGGTCACCAGCGCTGCGACGCGAGGGTGTTTTGGATCATATAATGTATAATATCCCTGCAATTTGACAGGACGCTTCCCGACTTCTGGCAGGCATATTACATCGGGCGGGATTAATGCCGAATGAATGTAACTCTGCAGTGCCGCCGCTCGTTTGTGGAACGTGCGACAATTCCACTGCCGGATTTCTAGATGGTCGGAGTTTTGCGTTGAATTATTTTGCGCCATGATGACTACCTCCTTTATTGGAAGCGTCCGCGTCCTCCGTGATGCGACGGTCCTTCGGTAGCGGACTGCTCGCGGGGGTAACGCTGACACGCTTGTTAATGGCACGTTGCATACCTGCAACTGACTCGTTAACGTATTGTCTTTGCTGTTGCATTTGTACTGCAAACTGCTTCTTGTACTCCGAAAACATTTCAAGCATCTGCTCTCCATTCTCAGAAGCTACTCGCTGCTGTTGTGATTGCAGTTCTCGCATTAGGTTTTGCAAGTACTGCAACTGTTTCCACATCTGTAACTGGCTAACGCGGGCCTCCTCGCTAAACAGCTGGGGGATATCGACTGTAGCCGTTTCTCTCTCCGGAGAGTGGGCTACTATTGCCTTGGAGACAGCGTGAGTGGGCTTGTTGTTCGCCTCTAGGGTGTTAAGCCTGGCCTCGAGTTTGGTTTCTAAAGAGGAGATGATTTTCTGGAACTCCCGGCGTTCCTCTTTAATCTGGCGTCTAAGTTTCTCGTTTTCTAAAGCAAGTTGCTTATGCTCGGCAACGATTTTTTGATATTCCGGATCCTCGGTTAAGGGAGCAGATGGAGACACAATCGTCGCCCAGCTCACCGTGTTGGTTGGCTGGCAGGCGGCTGCCTCCATCTTCTCCTTGGGCGGGACCAGGATCTTTACCAGCGCTTTTTTCTGCGGCTGCTGCTGCTGTTGCGGCTGCTGCTGCTGCTGTTGCTGCTGCTGCTGCTGCTCTTGTTGGAGTCATTTTCCAGCTGCAGATGGGGTTCGACCTCTTGAGGAAGCCCGCGACCTGCATCTTGATCGCGAGCGTGATTCCACTGACGAGTCCCGGTCAGAGCTGAACCAGCGCGGATGGTGTCTCCGTTTTGGCTGATCCGCTCGTGACTTCCTAGGCGGAACGTGCTTGAGTTTCTTCTTGCACAGTTTGTCACCTGTGATGTGGTCCTCACCACAGATCGCGCACTTAGGGGTGCACTGATGTTCTTGTGCGGGTTCACGGGTTCCACACGTGCAGGATACATTGGCGTCGGGCGTTGGGCAGGCGTCGGTTCGATGCCCTGCAGAGTGGCATACCTTGCATGCCTGCTTTGTAGCATTATGGGGGTAGCAGACAGCTTCCGCTCCCATAAAATAGATACATCTGGGCAGTGTACTGCCCGTGAAGGTAATGATGGCTGTCTTTGTAGATCCGAGCATGCGCGCCCGCTCAATCTTCACCCCCTGAGTTCGCACACGGAGATTTGCCATGAGTTCTGCTTGGGAAGTCCCAGACGGAATACCATGGACAATGCCTCGCAGGACGCCCTCTGGATCCGCTACATACGAATTGATGAGTGCGCTCGTCCCCTGATAGTCAGATGGGTGATCTCTCTCAACTCTTTGGCCACATGCTCGTGAGGCGTCGATAAGATGATGATATTGGAGCCCGGGTGGACGCGCGCATGAAGCTACTGCCGTCGAAGTGTCGGTGGCAAGCGTCTATCACAGCGGTGGATAGTTCGCGCCCGAGTAATTCTTTCACAGCGAGGCCTTTGTGCGGTCTCAGGACGATTTTTATATCTTCCTTCGGCAGGGGCGGGAGCACCCGGCGCCTTCTCGGACGACATCCACGCGTCTCCTGACTTCCCTGCTTTGGTTGGCTGTTTGACGAGGTCTTGCAATCCGCAGCTTCTGCCGCGTTTTCTGCTTTTCGTCTGGCTCTTCTGCCTGCGTCGCAAAACCGTCTGCCAGCCATCCTCCGACCACAGCCGCACTGTCGACTTCTCCTGATGAGTCCTGGGGTGACATGACGTGAACGTCCATTTCAGTGGTTTCTGTACCCGACTCTTCACCAGGTTGAACTAGCGGTTGCGCCCGAGGAGACCTCGGCGTTTCCTGAAGAGCGTCCATGCGCCGACGCTTGAGACGCGACCACGGCTCAGAAACCGCCTATGCGGCGGTGCGTCCGGCCTGGCGCGGCCATTGGTGCCTCGAAGTTTTGAGCTCGGAGAAAACCGAAAAACAGCCACTCAACACTGAAAATCGACTTTCCCGGTTCACTGGACTTTAACGGATCCGGTGCATCTCATACAATGGGTCCGAAGAAGGATTTTCCGCACAAAGAACCGAAAAATTACCAAAGAACGGAAAAATTACCGACCGGCCGACACGCGTAGCGTTCCGCGAGAGCAGTGAGATTCTCTGATTAGGGATTCAATCGTGTTTGGCCCGAATGACTCGAAGCTGCGACAAAAATATGCTTCGAGAAAAGTCTTTAAGGTTGCTGAAAGCGGAAGACCTCTGCAAGGTGGCAGAATCATTGGCACAGTGAAAGGAGGTCTGGAACGCCACGGAGAACCGCGTCGATGCTGTTTCAAGGCACGCGACAACATCGCGAGGAAAAAGTGATGAGGACTGCATGTAGTAGCGTTGCAAAAAGTGCAATCGACGACACTTGCCAAGAAAGTGTCCAACCTACGGTAAAAGATGCAATGAATGTCGCAAGCTTCACCACTTCGCGGTTTGTTGTCGAGAAATGTCTAGTATTGGCCAAGTGAGCAAGGACAGCAGTGACGACGACTTTGACGTTCCAGAAATTGGAACTGACAGAGGAGGCAGCAAATATTAGAAGGTGGAAGTTCGTATTGCTGGAAAACACATTGCCTTCAAGGTGGACAGTGGTTCACAGGGCAACCTGCTGCCGTTCTCTGTGTACTGCAGGATTCCAGGGGCGGAAAAGTTAACGCCCACAGGTGCGGTGCTGCGAGCTTACGCTCTTACACCACAGTGAAATTTTTCGTCGTGAAGAATCGCCGCGAAGCCTTACTGGGACTGGAGGCAAGCGAAGCGTTCAGAATCGTTCAACGGACAGTGGCCAGTGTCAAGGCTTCAGAGTACGAAGCAATAAAAGATTACAAACATGTCTTCCAGGGGCTACGCTGCCTAAAGAAGCCCTACAGCATAATCATGCAACCTTCGGCAACGTCAGTCATCCAACCAGCCCGGCGGTTTCCCCTGTCTCTGCGAGAGCCACTCCGAGACGAGCTTCAAAGAATGGAGGATTCAGGCATTATCAAAGAGGATGGTCCCGCAGACTGGGTAAGCCCCTTGGTCCTGGTCAATAAAAATGATGGCAGGCTTCGTATTTGTATGGACCCAAGAAATATAAACGAGCATGTGAAAAAGGCAGCATTATCAGCTACAAAGCGCGAGGACATGGAAGGGGAATTGGCTGGTGCAGCCTATTTTAGCTGTTCAGACGAAAAATTCTGGTTTTCACCAGATTTTGCTGGACGAGGAAACGTCGAAAATAAATATGTACTCCCTTCGCAACCCCCTTTGGAAGATACCGTTATCTGCGGTTGCCGTTCGGCATTTCGTCGGCCCCCGAAGTTTTTCAAAAACAAATGAGCGATATCTTCGATGGCGTTCCAGGTGTACACGTGTACATCGACGATATTCTGGTGTGGGGGGCAAAGGAAAAAGAACATGACCAAAGGCTAGTGGCAGTCATGAAAGCTGCTGACAAAGCGGGTCTCACATTCAAAGCGGAAAAATGCAGGTTTGGCGTCGCTGAAGTGCAGTTCCTAGGTGATATCATTACTCGCGAGGGCATATCACCAAACCCCAAACTTGTAAAAAGCTTGCTTCAAACGTCCGTGTCTAAAGACAAATCAGATGTGCAGCGCATGCTTGGTGCTCTGAACTATTTTGGTAAATATGTGCCACGCCTGTCTGAGCGACCGGCTTCCCTGCGGGCGCTTATCAAACCACACGCACAGTTCGAATGAACTGACAACCACATAAGGGAGTGGAAGAGCGTCGTGCAGATTCTAAGCACAACACCAGTGATAGCCTTCTTTGATCCAAGGGCGCAATCAAAGAAAACTTGCGACGCCTCAAAAGACTGCGTGGGTGCCGCGCTTCTGCAGTGCCACAACGACCACTGGCGGCCAGTGGCATACGCATCTCGTGTGCTAACGGACGCAGAGCAGCGTTATGCGCAAATTGAAAAAGAGGCGCTCAACATTTCTTTCGGCTGCGACAAACTTTACCAGTTCATTTACGGACAAAAGATTGTCATCGAGACCGACCGCAAACCTCTGTTGTCTATAGCTACAAGAGGAATTTGTGACACGCCTCCCCGTCTGCAAAGGTTCTTTTGAGACTTCTAAACTATGAGTTTCTTTTACAGTATGTCCCATGGAAGCTCCTTATCCTGGCAGACATGCTGTCACGATCATCTCCGGCTCCTCAGGACGACACCAGTGGGGCTACGGACGACGTCGAAATACACGCAGTTGCCGTCCTGGGCTACCTGGTCACTGAAGAGACACGCCAGAAACTGGTGAATGAAACGGCCAAGGACGACTAACTGCGGACAATCGTCTCGTCCCTCTCAACTGGCGACAAGATCGAAGGTGAGCTACAGCCATTTTCCTGTGAACTTTTCGTTGTAAATGGCATATTGCTAAAAGGCACGAAAGTGAAAATACCAACGCGCGTACGCTGTGATATTCTGACAAGAATTCATGCGAGGCATCTCGGTCTTCAGAAATGCAAAGAAAGGGCCCGTCGTCTTGTTTTTTGGCCTGGTATCAGCCATGATATCACTACTATGGTCCAGAGTTGCCCCACGTGTTGTGAATATGCTTATAAGCAACAGCAGGAGCCACTGCTGATGCTCCCAGTCCCTGCTTGCGCGTGGTATTGATTTGGTGTAGATATTTTTTTTGTTTCGCAGGAAGTTCATACATTGTGGCGTTCGATGCACTTGGCAACTTCTCTGAAGTCGAGAAACTTGCCAATGCCACTGCGAGTACGGCCAGCATGGCGATGAGTGCCATGTTCCCACGATACGGCGTGCCCATGTAAGTGTGCGCCGACAATGGGCTACAATTTCTAAGCCACGAGTTTGCAGCCTTTGCAACAAAATACGATTTTACTCATGTTACGTGCAGCCCTCGCTACCCACAATCTAATGGCCTAGCGGAAAAAGGGGTCCAGGTTGTCAAGCGTATAAAGAAGAAATGTGCGCACGCACACGAAGACTTCTGGCCGGGTCTGCTGGCCTACGGCCAATCGCCAGCGGAACTCCTGCAGGTGCAGATGCCCGAGAGCTAATCTTCCTGATTTTTCGGCGCAACAGGCGTCATCTTCTGCAAACCGGTGATAGGTGTGCTGTAGACGTCAGCGAAGACAGTTCTTCCGAGTGTGAGCCAGATGAGCCCGGCTCATCAGCTCCAGACGTCTCGCCAGCTGCCCCAGAACGATCACCAGGCCGCTCGCCGCGACAACAGTCCACCACGGACAGCGTAGCACCCGCATGTGCTGCACGCCACGAGTCTCCAAATGCGCGCCACGAGTCGCCAACACTGATCCCACGAAGGTCTGCTCGTACAGTCAAGCCTCCGACGAGACTTCATTACCATGCTGATTTCAATAAATGCCCTGAACTGTTGTTTACATTACCCCCCAGGGGATGTATCGGGCATGCGCTGTCCGTGTTATCGTGTCAGCGTGTTGGCTGTGTTATCGTGATCAGTGCGTTTATCACTGAGACTGGCCCGCCCCCATCACCTATATAAAGACGCGTTAATAAACCCTGCCGTTCTTCTTGTTCCTGGCAACATGTAGTTGCCTCTGTTCTTTGTTGGACACTCGACGCGTTACAACCACATGGTATTTATGTTCGTCATACCATCACGTCACATGTGAAGCCAGCCAACCTGCCGCGAGAGTATCTTGAGCATGGCATGTATATCATGCCTTGCAGGACATGCGTGCCATTATTTTTATGTTACAACCTGTTATTTATGTTCTTCATACAGTCACGTCACGCAATACCAATCTGTAGCGGAGAGTTTTCATGGCACGCTGATAGTTATATGTTAGCCCAAAGGCGTCATTGCGCCAAACATAATTAAGAGCTGCCTGGCAATGTTATTGTGCATGAACCTTCCGCGGCAACCATGCGAAACAAGCTGCATAGTGCAGGGGAGACGCAGACATTCCTCGAAACAACAATCGCGAATTCTCCATGAAGCGCTTACCTCAAAAAAGGCGGGTATCAGAGGTGGGAACAAATTTTCCCGCCGTATTCTGTGCAGCCACACAGCCCGTCGCTTGGCATACTTTTTCCCCGCTGGGAATAGCAAAGGGGGTTTTTTGCTCGCTTCCAGCCGGCTGCCGCACCCAAAAGCGCAGCACCCAGGCATTCTTCGATGCCTCGACAGGCTTGCGATGAAGTGTCAAAACGATACGGGATGTCGTAATGCTCCTGCACGCTTTTCTGAGGCTATAAAAAGAATCGCCGTCCAAAGCGCTGTGTGTCTGCGGTCGGGAGACGCTTGCGAGGCGAACGAGCTGGTCTATTTCTGTGGCGAAGCCCCCGAAAGGGCGCGGCGGTGAAGAGAAAACGAATGCGGTACTTTTCCCGTTACAGTGACTTTATGTCTCAAGCTTTCGAAGTAATAGTGAGTTTGGTACCGCGCATCACTTCCACTGTTTATATGGACTGGTCGGCGGTAAATAGAGGCCGGCCGCTGTCGCCAAAGTTTGTGTCGGTGTGAGATGCAAATGCATGGTGCACGATCGCATCGCACGGGAGAATTAGTCATGACTCTGACATATGATTAAACATGCAATTCCCCAGGTCAAGGACAAAAGGGAAATAAAGGCTAATTAAACGCAGAACTGGCTATGCTTGTTAGTCTCCTATGGAAGATGAGTCGACCCTCAGGATTAGAAACTGAGCGTTGAATCCTGTTTGCAAAGTGAGAAGTTGGTGCATTCCGGTATCGCCTCTGCCGCCAAACCACATGTGAACTATGAATGACTTGTTTTAAGAGATGACGAACGAACGCCTGCCGCCAAGTCCGCTGTTACTCGTGTCACATAATCATTACCTGCTTCATGGAAATCATCAGCGCAGCATCGTCATTCTCGTTCATCTCATCATGATCATCATCATTTATCCGCCACCGCCCCACGCATCCAGAGCAGCTCGTGGCGAGAGTTCGAGGCGCGAGCCAGCAGAGAACGAGCTGACGATCTCGACCGGGCAGGATGCCGCCGCCTCCCGCCGCTCCGCTTCAAGGGTGCTATGCAGGATGGCCCGAGTTTGGCGAAACTCGGAATCTTTCCGAGCTCTGGCGACAGCCTCTTTTGAACGAGCTAACAGTACGAAAACATCAAAAGCATCCCCCAGTGCGCGCTGCGTCCCTTTGGTTTCGATGAAACGCGGCGTCACGTGAAGGGCGGTCGACAAACGTGGGTGGTGTCTTTAAACCAGAGGCATATTCCTTGATTTGTTTGTCGTTCCACTGAGTGCAGAAGTGCAGCCCTGCAAGAAAAGTTTCAGAAACTTCTAACATTTTTTAGAGGTACGGGCTGTTCAAATTCCTTTTCAAGAGTTTAATGTTTGCGCTGAGTATCCTTTAGAATAATCAGCACGGTGGCCTCTGACATTAGCTCAGGCCGAGCACTTTACGACACCGCGGCCGGAACTAATCGCCGAGGCCACGTGTGTAACATCATGGTCGGCCTGTAGTACATTCTATCGCGTTGTTCGGCCGGCACGCGCCATCTGCTTCTCTTATTCATCGTCTGCTCGCTCCGAGAACACGTGCGCGTCGCTGATTAGCTAATTGGCTGGGCGGTATACCTAGCTAATTAAGTCAGGACGCGCTGTGAGCAAGGTTATCAAACCAAGTGATGCTAAGACCGCGCTAATTAATCTACGTCTTACTGAGATCATGCTAATGACGCCGTGTAAAGCTAAAACCGAGCTAATTAGAACCATTCTAATTAACAATATGCTGATTCGGGGTGTGCTAATTAAAGTCAGACAATATTCCCAACAAAGATCACGGTAATTAGAATCTGGCTAATTGGGATTCTGATAATTAGGTCAGTACTAATTACGATCTGCCTAATTAAACCAGGAAAGTTAATGGCACGGAAATTAAAACACAGCCAGTTGAGACAGACCTCCTCAATATCATGTTAATGAAGAGCTAGCTAATTAATACCATCAAAATTGAGACCGAACTAACGTGGTCTTCACTTCGAAGCATATTGAGTAGACGAGCCACGTAAAAAGCTGGAGAACCTGTGTGATCACAACCTCCTCCGACGGCTCCCGCCTTGCAGTAGTGGTTTTTGAAAATCATTTTATATGCAAAGAAGCTGCTGCTTAGCGTCCACCGCGCAAATCGCTTGACAGACACATCGGTACTACGACAGCCACGAGTTGAACTGGGGTGTTTTCTGAATCAACGAGTTTGTGCCTGAGTTAGCCCGTCAATAAGTTTGATTGACAGACGCCCGCCGCGGGGATCGGGTCCACCCACCGCGTTTGCTCTTGCCAAAGAGCAGAGCAGTGGCACGGCACGATTCATCTATGAGCGTAATCGCACAGACACACGCGCAAAGAACTAGAGGTTATATCATCATGTGGCTAGAATGTCTCGAATTTAATTTCACCACGCTAACGACGCTCCACTCACAGCCAGGAAGCTAGCGCCTCTGGTGGCAGTTGCGGCGAGAAATGTTACTATTTACTTATTTATGGAGACATTGTGTCTATCGATTCGGTACTGAAGAATGATCTTCAGACGTGTAATGCAAGTAGAGTATTCTGTCCATTTATTTATCTGCAATATTCGAGAGAAGCAAAGCGAGCTGGACGAGAGTACTGCGTGTGCACCCTTGTTGTCTTTGACAGTGGAAGAGTGAAAAGTGGACAGCGGGTATCTGTGTCTAATCTCTCTTCTATCTCTCAAGAAGTGCTGTTGCTGTTAAAAACACTGGCACAAACTGCATGCAGTGAAGCTGAAACACCCTTCCCTGCATGCTTCGCCCCTCCCCAAATTTTCCATAAGCTTCGCTTTTTAGTTTTTTTCCGCTATGGGGATATTTTTAAAGCTTGTTCGCAGTCGGGCAGGTGAGCACTCGTTATTTCAGAAGTGGCGTCGACGTCCATTGTGCTGGCTCCACGGAAACGGCGAAGTTAGACGGATTCCGATGATTATTAGAGGGAATCTCAGGATGATGGTGGCAGCACAGACACGGAAGACGACTTCGATTCGTCAGTTTTCAGTACGGAGGGCGAAAAATGCTTGATGGCTACCCGGAACATCAGGCGGCATCTGCCGGCTAGTTTCTTCCTCTCCTCGGGCCAATTTATAATTTTATCGCTGCCGCGCATCGAGGTAAACGTATCCGGTGCGTACTCAAGCTTTCACCTCTGACCTGCAAGGTGGCAACTTCGTTCGGGCGGGAGTATTTGGCGCCGGTTGCAGAAGGAGCAGAGTTCTCTCGGCGAAAACGGCGCGGAGTGGACCTTCACCTAGCGCTCCGGAGTGCTGCGTGGCGGCTTCTTCGTGTTGTTTTTTACCGCAGAAGTCGCCAGAAAAATATGCAACCACACTAATAAATATGTGTGGATGTAATATTTAGAAAAGCCAACGCATATCAGCCAACTTTGGTTTGACTGCGTCGAGAAACTGATTCGCGCTGTGCCATAACAGGCACTAGTGCTTATATTATTGTATGTATGTAAATATCCTTTGTACTTACGGAGCTTACATGTCTTTGCACGATTATTCTATAAGGGCATTTTGTTCAAAACATATATTTTGTCCGAAGAGGCGCGCGTTTTCTTCACCCAGAGGTGGGTGACTTCCTTATTTTGACAAAATAAAAAAATACAAGAACAAAACATAGACATATAAAATTGTACATTCGGAGGTTCCGAAGTAAAAACTGTCGCGGGGACCTCCTAACAAGAACTAAATGGGGGTTGCAAGGATCTCGGCAAGCAGTGAGTCATATATCTATATAATTGCTAGTGCGTACGTAGTAGAAGGGAAGACTAACTATAAAGAAAAGAATTATTATTGTAATCACAAACGATAAAATGAGAGATTTAAAATGTGAAAAGGAAGAAAATACTAGTTAGCATAAATTCAAGCAAAGATAAATGTCACGTGCAACCGGCAATGCGAAATAGCATCAAATACAGGCAAAATTCAAACACTTCAAAAATTAGCAATAGTACATTTTGAAAGTGCGCTGTAGAAAAGAAAAACGTAATGAATTCTATGCGCGTGACAAAATGCTAATTAAATGCCCCATAGTTCTACGTTTGAATGATAAGAATGAAAATGACTTGATATCTGATGGTAACAAACTCAAAAGTGAGATGCCTGAAAATGCAATGATCAATTTCCCATAATTGCTGCCCTGAGCGACTTCCACGGTCGCGAAAGGTACCAGGAAGCCTTTCCTTGTGCAAACGTGGTCATATGGCGAAGTGAGTCCAATGGTGTCGGAGTGACCGGTGCTGTCGACTGACACAACCGTCAACGAGTTTGGATGTGAAACTCGTTGGCCCTCGTAAGAGGGCATCCAGCGGCTTGAGGAGGCTTTGGCGAAGCAACGGAGAAAAGGAGCCGACGACCCGTCCAACGGGCGCGGAGGCACCCGAGTAACTGTCGCCTAGTTGGAGCACAACATCCTCGAGGTCTAGGCTCTGAGATTATCGGACTCTAATAGCCGTAATCTTAAGATAGGGAACATCCGCGCCCTGCGAGGCCGGGGACTTCCCACACGCCGGATGTGTAAATAAATGTTATTTCTCTCTCTCTCAACGAGTTTGGAGGCACTTTCGTATCGTCTTTGACCAGGACCTTGCTCGATACCGACGAACTGTCTGCCTGCGTCAAACCTGAGAACGGGAGAGTTCGATTTCGGCTCGTGCGCAGTGAGTTCCGGCGTCATTGCGGGAGAAAAAATCGCATCCCAGGATGACGTCGTGACAGCATGCAGCAATTATGATGAAGTCGACGTCGTACAGAACATCTACGTGAACTATGCATATTGCTGTAGGATGAATACTCCGGAAGCTGGCTGTACGGAGGGACATACCAGAAAGTGGCGTCGTCACTTGTAGTAATCGGCTCAATTTTTCGTCCATAACACATACGGCGGCTCCAGTGTCGACAAGGGAGCTGCTCGAACACCGTCCACAAACGCATCTATCACCTTCGCTGGGCTTCCCTGAGGGCTTTCGCAGTTTGATAGCGACGCAACGCTTGCCTCGTAGACTGCGTCGACTAATTTTGCTGGTCCCATGCGACTGGACGTCGCCGCATCGGTGACAGTGAACGACGTCATGGAGACGAGAGCGCCGAGAAGATAGAGCTTGGCGTGACGTCGGTGACAGCGACGTAGGTCTGTCGTAAATTGGGTGGTTCGACTGGCTAGTGGTGGGCCACGCGACTCGACGCTGCTGTACGCAATTGCAGTAACGCGCTACATAGCTGGCGGAACCACATGCGAAGCATATGGGGAGGTTGTCAGATATGTGCCATCAGTTTGCTGGAGCAGGGCCCGCCCATGGCGCAGGACGTGATTGACGGGCTGGCAACTGATATGACCGCATTGTGGGCTGCAGTCGCGGCCTGTGCATGACGTCGGCGTAGGTAGCCGGCACACTCGCTTCGAAGGACTGAGGTTAGCGGCGGCTTCGGCGTAACTGTGTGGCGCAGCCCTAGGGTTTACTGGGGAAGTCCTTGCGACAGCTTGGGCTTAATTCAGTGGTGCAGGAGCCGGATGGCGCTGGTGGTACGCAGGCATAACCTCCACTATTTCCTACTCAATCGTTCGACAGAGGGGAGAGTGAAGAGTAGTTGATGGCTGTTGAAGGTACTGAGGGTGAGCAAAGTCCAGCGGAGAGAACAGGCGCGCGTTTTCCTCGTGCACGAATGACTTCACCTCTGCGAGCAACACGGAGTGGTCGAATATGGTCGACAAGCCAGCGAGCTAGGCATTGCGTGATGGAGAGCGACGGGTCATCGACCGCTGCCAGCGCACCTCCTCATAGATTTGGCAAACCGTTATGACATCTGCCATTGTGCTGGAGTTTTCGGCGACCAGCATCGTGATGGCATCGTCGTCGATGCCTTTCAAAATGTGCCTGGTCTTGTTAAATTCAGACATGGTGGTGTCGGCTTTCTTACACAAATCGAGCATGGCTTCTATGTAGCTGGTGAAGGATTCACAGGCCTGCTGAGCTCGTTCACGGAAATGCTGTTCGGCCGGGCGGCCAAACACGTTGACGAACAGCAGGGCGACCAAACACATTGATAATAGTGTTTCTTAAAGTCGGACCGCGTCGTAAAGCGTGAGGCGTGGTTGTTGGTCCTCAGATCTGCCGCACCCGCGATGTAGAAAACCAAGTTGGTCAATTTTCCTGTATCATCCCATTTATTGGGGACCCTCACGCGTTCATAAATCACGAGTCAGTTCTCCACGTCGGTCCCATTTGCGCCATACGAGGGACACCTGGACATGCGATCGGTGCAGGCGGATGCGTCTGCTGGGCGGCATCTTGAGGCATGGTAAATGGCAGTGCACGGGATCGAAGCAGCAGGGGCATCGAATGAGGACCCAAGTTGTGACAGCACAGCATTCTCTACCAGTTTGTGAAGCTGATTATTGGTCAGCACTCAGCGGCCATACGCAGCGGCGACAGTCAAGGCAGAGGCACGGACTCTAAGCGTGAGCGGCGTTCTTTCAGGAAGGAGGCGAAGAGGACGACCCACTAGAAGACGCTGGTGAGCGCAAACAATTACACAGTACCAAGGCTTCGCCACACCTACAATACTAATTTAATACATTTTGATGCAGGATTCCATAGTTTCTGGCATGATGCAGTTCTTTGTTTTTTTAGCAGGAAAGTGTTTTTGCCGGTATCCACGAAGACCCCAGTGACGTAGTTCCGTCACGCAAATGACGTCAGAAATATACACGATGAGAAGGCCAAGACGAAAATTCGGCCAGTGGTAGTCGAACCCACGACCTCTCGGTCAGCCCAACAGATGCTTGATGCGCTATCCAGAGCGCCACGGTCACACACTATGGAGGCTTTACAAAAGCGCCTTTTATATCTCACACTTTCCTCTCACAGCGCCCTTGCTGGGCGACGTGTTGTCGCACTCTGGAAGTGATAATTTGGAGTAATGCATCTTTACCGCAGCCTCCGCGATTAGCTCCTGCAGCGCGTCGTTGCTACGCGTCCTTCCCATTCGGCACGCTTCTAATGAAGAGCAGTTTTGCGAATGCCTTAACACACCGCGAGGTGGCGACCTTGGCACAAATGTCAGCTTCGCTCATAGCATCCCTCTATACCAAAATTAGCTCAGCGACGCGCGCTTGACTCCCCTGGCTGTAACACCGCGTTCGCCGCTTACGCTGCCCTGAAAAAAATCGAGGTCGGGCTACAGCGAAGACACGACGCGCGTTGCATTTTCCTCTAGTGCGGCCGTGGTGTTTAATAACTATTTATCATGCTCCGGGATGGCGACCTACGCCCGAGTTCTGCGTCCAATCAGCGACGCTCTTCTAGCTGTCACACCGCTTCTTCGGATTACGCTCTCACCCTTAAATAGTACAGCTAGCACAGTGGTTTCTTTAATGATAGATCATGGACGTTAGTCGTCGGGAGAAAGATGTACCACCAAGCGTCAACGTGGGTGCATCCACGTATACGGTGCGGCGAAACACTATAAACATTGTGCAAGCTTTCTGGTACCAAGGTACAGGAAACATTCAACTACTTCTGTAAGACGCGTTTTACTTTGTTGTTATGGCGACTCTTATGAAGGAGGGATCAAGCATGTCTTTTGAACAGTATGTCAGTCTACGCGGTTTGTATATCTCATTGACATCATGCCTAACTAAAAGGACCATAGCGTTTTCTTCAGATTTTCGAGTGGAATGAGCTCATCTCAGCACCGGTAGTCCTGAAATATTGCCAATCAGTCCATTACTATATAATGTGATACTAAATAGGCTATGATGCCCTTGCTATACATATGAACGCCTGCAACGCTGGGTGTTTTATATGTAAGTTCATTGGAAAACCAACACACACGATTAGTTTTTTTTCTTCCTACATCTTTTCTCTCGCGGATTACATATTTATATTAAAAAAGTTTTGGCCTTTCTCCCACTATATTATCTCTCTCTCCCTTAAGGCTGATAGATGTCTTCTAGTGCGAGTCTTTTTTTATTTTGCTTTAATTTGTCCAGTGTTATTCACTCCATCCGGTAATGACCCAGCGTACTGGAATAATGTCTATACGGTAAATACATTACTTTGAGCATTGTTCAAAATTAATATTTTATATTTTATATTTTTGCGAGATAATCTTATAGTCTCGAATTTGCAGTTCGTTAGCACTTGTATTTTTTTAACCATTACCGTACGTTGAATTTCGCATGCGGCAGAACACGCAAGATGGCTTCCTCTAGGGGGTTCAGCTGTGTACTTTGAAACTGCGAAAATTACATTATTTTTAAAATATTACGGAACGGTGTGCTAGGTAATTTGGCTGCACAGTGCAAAATTTGCCCACACCACACGAAGACACAACGGACAATGTGCAGAAGGCCCAGCTCAGACTGACAACTCTCCTTCATTCTATAAGAAAGCGCTGTATAATATTTGCGATAAGGTTATGACGTGTTTATGGGGGATGTATTTAATGTGCTTTCTTATGGAACAAAGGTCAATTGTTAGCCTACGCTGGTCCATGTGAACGTTTTTCGTTGTGTCTTCGTGTTGTGTGCGCAAATTTTCCACAATACTTGATAATGATATGTCAGATTTTTTTTCTCACTTTCTCACATTGTGAAGTCTAAAATATATATATTAGCTATACGTTGCTACTTCACGTAAACAATTATTGATTTGTGTCATTTGTACCCCACCCCTGTAACGGACCAATCGGCCAACAGTACCTGGAAATAAAATAAATAAAAATAAAATGTCGCTGCCTCAGACTGGCTATGCGAGATAGCGGGAACATTATCATGCACACATTTGCAGCAAAGGCTTGCGGAATGAATCTTTACTACGTGTTTGTTGTGAAATACACGTTGCTACGTAACCAAGAACCCTGCATTGCTACAATGTTGTCGTTATATTTTCGTGTCCTATTGTTACCTATGTTTGTACAGCATGAAAATTTTACTGAAAAGTCCGTTACCTTTTCTACGTCCATAGGCTGACCAAGAAAGCGCCACAAGGCTCGCTGTCCATGCAAAAGTGTTTATTATTGAAAACTTAACAAGTTTTTCTTTGGGTATAACTCTAGACGTGCTAAGCTCACATTTCTTCTGTATTCAATTAACGAATGGAAATGTGCCAGGCAAGCTATATCCGAAACTTTCTTTTCGCACTGAGGCTGCTACGTGACCACTCAGCTCAAATTGATCGCGAGGTTGTTCGTTCAAAGCAGAAAGAACATTTGTTTTTGCAGGATTAAGAAAACCATTTTTTGTGGCACTTCAATGGCTTACGATCAGTGTTCAGAAAGACCCTATCGAAAATTCTCATATGACACATATGCCTCGTATCCAATAATCTCGTATGAACACATATGAATCATATGTGTTCTCGTATGATCATACGAGATTATTGAATATGTGTCATACGTGTCATATGAGATTTTTCGATAGGGGAGTTTTGGTTTCAAGCCCCACAATGGCTCAAATTCATTTAGGTCTTGCACTGAGAAGGCGTACTGAAGACAATGCGGCTGCTTCAAATTATGGCAACGATATCTAGTTTACAGCAAGTTTATGAAATGACATGGTTTACCAAGATCGTAATTTTATACTCGGCGCCGGCTACGGACAGTAATTATAATACTCATTATAAAAATGCAAATAATTTCCAGCAAACTGAAAGCACCTTGAAAATTTGTAGCTATCTATTTGCCTATAGGCCCATGTATATTTACATACGTGGTCGCTCTAGTGGTCGTCTCCTTAACTTGCTAATGTATATAGGATGAAGTGGTTGTACGACGAACACAATTGATAACGTGACATGAATAACGCGACATGGTTGTCACGTAGCTTACGAAACTCTTCCTCGAGTCTCCTGTGAAGCAGACCCACATACCACAGGCCATGGAAGGCGTGGGTATGCGCCGAAACGTGATTCGCACTCACTCTACTTAATCTACACAAGGCAGAAATCGACGTTGGAAATTTTGTTTGACACGTAGGCTTAAAGATGACTAGACATACTGTTGGATACAGTCGGTGGTTTTAGACTAGCAGGCCGACGTTGACAAACATTCTTTGACGACCCTAGGCCTGCAACCACGCGGTACACTTTTGAATAAGTGCAATACATAAAAGGTTGTTTAACGTCACTTGTGATGGTGGCACTTGTATAGCGTCAGTGGTGGTTGCAGTGTGGACTATTTACTGTTTATTAATGAAATACACATTAGATATATGCATTAATATAACTTAGCTATTTAGTCTAGTGTTGTTAGTGTCCACAAGACTATGCCACCGAACGCTGGTTACAATTCGTTTCTATGGAAGTGATACCTGCGTTGCAACGTGACTGCCGACGTTACGTCGTACCATAAGCTACTCCTTACACACTAGTGCAGTGGGAGTGCCTGGTAACCCTACGATATGTACACAGCTACTCAATTTGCAAAAAGACGTCGAAGGCAGACAACGGCACACACGCACCGACTCCCTTACTTGTTCGCATGAAATTGATTCCCAGGCAGACATTGCGTGGGATCTGCCGGAATTTTCTTAGATCAGTAGGCTTCGCCAGGTCACCTCACATTAATTCTCATCTTGACTTGTGGGTCCTTAGCAATTCTTGGATAATATTTCTTGATGAAATAAACACGAAGTTACGTGGAAAATTTGTTTTTGTTTACAGTCTAGCAACAAGTAAAATCGACGAAGCTTGCATTAAGCCGCGGAAGGCTTGAAACAGCGAAACGGGACGATTCTGAATACTAATCTGGTGGCGTCTAGGTTGTTTCTAGGCCTCAGCTAGGAGATGCAGGTTTTTCCTATGCAGCTTCTAAGTGGCTGCCAGGTTTTAGCTTGGTGGTACTAGGGTTGTTTCCACGTTCATTCTCGGCGCAGAGAGGTTCGAGTTAAACCACAGATATTCTTAAATACCACACGTGTGTCCAAACTCCAGATACAGAACCTCGCACTGAAACCACGCGTTCGCTCCTCTCTATGGGTACTTCGTCGTTGTCGTAGGCCTTCCATCGGTTCGGAACTGCCGTCACTTCGCAGCCATTTGTTTGGCTAACTGTTGCCTCCTTCACTTCAGTGGACCAGTGTTCTGTAGTGCAATTTACCCCATTTTTGTGGCTCTTACCCGTTATTATTGACGATAGTTTTTGGTTCTGCGCACTAGAAACGATTTGTTAAACAGCTTCGCCGTTAAAATTAGGTTGCACGCTCTCACAGATGCGAATTTTTATCTTAGTGCGTACGTCGCGTCCGATCATTCATATGGGAGAGCGAGAGAGAGAGGGAATAAATTTATTTGGTGTGAAGCGAAGAGTATGTCTTAGGTCTTAATACATGCGAGTCTTAGATATGCTGCTGTCGGGAAGGGGAGGCCGAGCTTCTCCGCCTTCTCACGGGCTTTACGGCCAGCCAGGAGCTGGACGTTGTAGCTAGTGTCGTTGATAGCGGCGGCCCAGCCGGCTTCCCAACTGTAGTCC
>NW_023615408.1:0-69924 GCF_013339695.2 Rhipicephalus sanguineus
CCGACGCGATATTGGTCGTCCAATATTTCGAGCAAGTTGGAAAGGACAGTCGTTGTGCTCTGGGCAGTCCCATCATGTATTTCCAATTCGTTCATTTTTAGATGCGAAGCATCTTATGGCGGAGGTCAAAGCGGTGGGGGTGGCGGTGGTGGTGGTGTGCGGCGTGAGCGCCCTTACTGCGCATGCGCACACCCTCTCCACACACCTCCACTCCCTCCTCTCCGTTCTCCTCTCCCCACTTTCACCTTTTCCTACTTCCCCTCTCCACCGCCATCTCCCTCCCCTCTCCACTTCCCCTGTGAAACGCGTGCTCGACATGCCGAAACGCTGCTTCGCATCGCCTCATGGTCCCCTTCAGTGGGAGATGGTGTGGTGACAGGTTCGTAGGCGTACAGAAACATGGAATTTATATAGGTAAAGCTATCGAATAGATCCTTTTTATAATTGTAAGGCTAGCTTTCCTGCGATGCAGTTCGCCCAAGTAATGGCGGTGAGTCAGTTCGGCGAAGGGCGTTTGCAAGCGCATTTTGCTTGCGCCATGACGCGGAAAACGTAGCCATTGGCACGGCCGCCAATGGTACGCCAAAAATAAAAATAAATTGGTCGTGCCACAGGTTTCTTGATATAAACACGCAAAATACACAAGTCCCAGCACGATCTCCCCTCCTCTCGAAGGACAACATGTTTTGCCATTAGTAGGGCGTATGCGCTGCGCTGAGAAGCGCACTTGCGGACCACGAAAAGGCTCTATAACCACCCGCATCGGAAATGGTGCTGATATCCGCCTTCAGACACAATTGCCACATAAAGCATAACCACGCATAGCATGACGTTATATTGTTTTATGTTTTTTTATCGGGACTGCTCCATCGGACGAACGGCACGTTGCAGCTGTATGCGTCCCTAGTGATGTGCGTGCCATTCTGATATGCGCGCCTACGGGTTAATAAATTTTCTTTCACATCTCCCTGCCTCGCCCGAAGAAAGGTTCCTGACCAGTTCTGAATAGAGTTTACTCACTCACTCACTCATTCACTCACGTCAGCACTTCTGTACGTTGGCGCCTTGGTTGGCGCTGACTCTTACGAGCTTCTCTAATTACCCGTCTGTACCGGACATTGTAATCAAAAAGTAAGAAATATTTACTTTCAGGGGAACCTAAGAAGACACATTGCTAAAAGAGGCAATGTTTTGAGGGAAGTACTATTCATTCTTAATCGTGATCGTGTTTTAAACAAATATAAACGGTATACTTCAAGGCAAGGCCTTATTAATGACTTGAGAAACTGTTGCGGTAGTGGGCAATAAAGATTTAGTATAACGTTTTTGCCTAAGTAACTCCAGGCGCAGTATTTTCTACCTTGGTATTTGTCTCGTGTAAGGGTAAATAATAACGACAGCCGTACTCAGCTCTGTCATAGTAGAATATATGTTGCTACAAATCTTTTCCTTGTTCTAAGCACGGGCTCAAGTGCTGGGTCCTCAGCAGTTTAGGGCTGTTGAGCACTCAAAGTATAAGGACAGCTACATACAACCCTTGCGCAGTAGCACAGTGTGTAATACAAGTTAAGTGACTGGGCGCGTAAAGGCGGCCACAAGAGAGAAGACAAGACACCGCAAACGCCGACTAACAACTGGAAAGGTACGCAGAGAGCAAAAAGAAAGTAGGCAGGAATAGTTATCTGGGCATGCCCAGGCAAGAGGCGATACCTGTCAGTCCAGCACGCGTTGGGGTCTACGTGACAGATAATTTGTTCATGCATCTGATTTCTTCTTTATGCAAGTTAATCGGTGGTTGGCTAACGCGTGTACTACCACTAACATCGATATGCCATGCCTGAATCATCAGACCCGTTTCTTCATTCTTGTGTCTGTACAAAGCTGCGCATTCACAGAATTTTGGCGTGCGCCTACACTCTTGAAAGTGCAAAGATAGATTAGCTAGTGGGCCTCCGGTTAGCGATCTCTTAAGTTCCGCTAATCTCTGGTTGACACAGCGGCCCGTCAATCCTACGCAAGATCGGTCGCAGCTATAAGGAACCTTATACACCAGTTCTATGCGGCAATTAGTGAATTGCTTGGTGTGTTTTACGAAACAAATATCTGTCCGCTTATTGTATAGTGCCCGCTCACTATTTCTCTGCACAGCGGCACGTATCTTACCTAACTTTTCGGCGGGCCGTCAAACAACACTAAACGCCGTATATACCCCCGCTTTCTTCAGCCTGTCATATATGCTATGAATGTAAGGAACGCTCACAACACGTTGTTACTATTGTTTTCTGCACCATGCTCGGACTGAAGAAAACGGACTACTTTAACCGCTCAGCGACAGTGGCCACTGCAACACGAGGATAACCTACATACAAAAGACGCGTAACCTATGCGGTAACCCTGGCACTCATTTGACGCTCACACGACTTGGTGAGAGAAGACTTAAGGCATGACGTGGCTATACCGTTTTTGACTACCTTAGAAAGATTCGACGAGAAGTTTAACAGCGGTTTCGACGATCTAGGGGAATACTACAAGCATACGTGATTCTTCTGAAACGTTAAGCAAATGCCTAGAAATGGTATTTCATGAATAGAAGGCAAGTTTTACAGCAGAGCTGTTAAGTTTGAGGTTGTTCGTGCGTCGTGGATAGAAAATTATCATCATCATAAACCGGCACGTGCCATCTTCATCCTCTTCTGCTTCAAAGAGAGATTATTCAGAGAGAGATGAATATAAACGAAGGCATAAAAAGAAATAGAAACAGAAAAAAGGAGAAAGGGAAGAAAAAGTGAAAGGACAGAAAGACAGAGAAAGGAATCAACAATGAGAGAAAGAGACAGAAAGCAGCATACACAATAAAGAAGAGAGCAAACAAAAAGGATAGAAAGCATAGCCATGTATACTCCAGTATAGAAAGTATATTGTACCGTGTGGCGTAGAAAAACTATCATCTTCATGAACCGACGCGCGCTCGCTTCGTTATCTACTTCATATTCGTCCTCTTCATTTTCTGCTTCTAGTCCACCAGGTCTGCCGTGAACCAGCCTCGTGTGACATTGTGCAAGTTTCACTATTTTTTTTTAAAGTTCAACCCTCTGCCATCTAAATCAAATTGTTCGCTCACTGCGGCAACCAGGAATTCAAAGTCGTAGCCCTTACAAAATGTCACGCGTGAGCCAACCATCGATTAACTTGAATAAATGAAGAAATCAAATACGTGAACAGTTATCTCTCACGTACACCCCACGCGTACCGGATTCATGGGTATCGCCTCTTGCCTGGGAAACCGCAGATAAGTTTCTGTACCTGCTTTTTTTCCCGTGAATCTGTTCCTTTTCAATAGTTAGTCGGTGCTTGTGGTGTCTTCACTTCTTTGCTGCGTCCGTGCTTGCAAGCCCAGTCTTTTAACATGAATAGGTGCCAACTAGCACATCTATATAGTATTTTAAGTGTAGTACAATGCATGGTAGAGTACGTATTACAATGCGATGCACAATTTGGCAATGATCCTGCAGGATATGACTGTCAAGCACTGTATTGTACATTGAGCATATCTAGGAAATGTCAAGGCCCAGCCGCAACTGGAGCTTAGAATGACCTTGGCCGACACTTACCGCTCATAAGATTAGCGCTTTGTACATCCGGCTGTATTCTTGACAAGATCACACAAAGAAAGCGGTTAAGGTATTTGCATATGCAACAGAAAGAAATAGTACAAAAGACATTTCGTGAAAATCAAGACAATACTTTAGTAAAAAATGTGGAACACATGCGTCCCGCTCGTGCATAAGAGGCTTTTCACAAGTGTGGAAACATTGTTCCCATGACTCACGAAGGAAGCTTCTCGCGATCGCACTGCTGGATCTTTGGCATGGAAAAGCCGGAACAAGTGATGCACAGGAACACTTTACACGTTGTGCAGAGGAATGTTATGTGCACCTGATTTCCCGCAGTGCAACATCACCTGCACCTGCGGCTCTTTTGAGCATTCATGTAGTTGTGGTCTGTTCCTTAAAAGCTTACTGCACCACATACACAAACTGTTATATTGCCATTTTTTGTGCTTTTTTTCGCTGTCGAAATGGTCGAGCTTTGGTGTTGTCCATGAATAACTGCCCATTTTTCATTATTAATGAGAACTAACAAACAGCAATGCCAAGGAAAGTATAGGGGGTATTATTTGTAGTAATTAGAATATAAATGTGAAGAAAGTAAAGTGGACGAAAAGATAACCTGCCGCCGGCAGGGACCGAACCTGCGACGTTCGAATAACGCGTCCGATGCTCTACCACTGAGCTACAGCGGCGGTCATCTCCCCGTCCACTTTATAGGGTATATATGTAGATTGAAACTTAGGAGTGTCAGTCAGCGCCAGTCGCAGCCATGGCGGCGATGTGTGGAACACTCTTTTTTCTGCCTTTTTTTTTGGCGTCACGTAGCACGTGATCTACATACGAGCAGGCAGCTGACCAATAATCCCCCGCATACTACCTGAAGGCATCATGTCTGCAGGAACGAGACCCTCGCTATGAATGAAGGAAAGAAGATTACTTTAAAAGTAATCTTCTAAGGGCTCGTTTTTCTTTGTTACACACAATATTAATGAGAACTAACAGACAGCAATGCCAAGGAAAGTATAGGGGGTGTTATTTGTAGTAATTAGAATATAAATGTGAAGAAAGTGCGTTCCACACATCGCCGCCATGGCTGCGACTGGCGCTGACTGACACTCCTAAGTTTCAATCTACATATATACCATGTAAAGTGGACGGGGAGATGACCGCCGCCGTAGCTAAGTGGTAGAGCATCGGACGCGTTATTCTAAGGTCGCAGGTTCGGTCCCTGCCGGCGGCAGGTTATCTTTTCGTCCACCTTACTTTCTTCACATTTATATTCTAATTACTACAAAGAACACCCCCTATACTTTCCTTGGCATTGCTGTCTGTTAGTTCTCATTAATATTGTGAGTAACAAAGAAAAACGAGCCCTTAAAAGTAATCTTCTTTCCTTCATTCATAGCGAGGGTCTCGTTCCTGCAGACATGATGCCTTCAGGTAGTATGCGAGGGATTATTGGTCAGCTGCCTGCTCGTATATAGATCACGTGCTACGTGACGCCAAAAAAAAGGCAGAAAAAAGAGTGTTCCACACATCGCCGCCATGGCTGCGACTGGCGTTGACTAACACTCCTAAGTTTAATCCACATATATACCCTATAAAGTGGACGGGGAGATGACCGCCGCCGTAGCTCAGTGGTAGAGAATCGGACGCGTTATTCGAAGGTCGCAGGTTCGGTCCCTGCCGGCGGCAGGTTATCTTTTCGTCCACTTTACTTTCTTCACATTTATATTCTAATTACTACAAATAACACCCCCTATACTTTCCTTGGCATTGCTGTCTGTTAGTTCTCATTATTATTGTGTGTAACAAAGAAAAACGAGCCCTTAAAAGTAATCTTCTTTCCTTCGTCCATTTTTCAAGAGGTTTTTCATATCATGAAAAATATTCCTTCCCACTATTCATCCAAATTTGGTTTGTAGGACGTGGCAATTTCGCGTAGTATTTTATTTCGGTGCACTTATCGCTGGAGTTCCTGCACAAATTTAGAAAAAATATTTGATGACAGTGAGCTAAAATCGTCCCTCTGAACAAATTTGCGCAGCTTGCATTAAGTCGCACAAGGCTGGGTCACAGCACAGCAGATAGGCACCTTGCTGGTACTGGCTTGGCTAGGCTCTGAGCCTCTCAGCTCTCTCTTTCCCACCCGTTGCTATACTATACTATACTATACTATACTATACTATACTATACTATACTATACTATACTATACTATTGGCAGCGAGGAGTTACGGAGTCGCCCTCTATCGGACGCGCCTCGATTGCGTGCTAGGCAGGATGCCGTCGGCGCTCTACAAAATCACCTCGCGGAAGCTCTCCGGGATATTTCTGCAGGTACTTTCGAAAAGAAATATGTTCTTTCCTGTCAAAGGAATAATTTCCGACGAACAGAAAGCACAAGATAGTCTACAGTCGCTGTATCTCTGCAGAAAACCGAGCACCCGCTTCACGCGGTCACCTCGTTGGAGACCCCTGAACCGGCTTCTTGCGTGAAAGGTAGTCAGTCGCTGAGTGCAAAATACGTGAAATATCTCGTTAGAGTAGACTGCCTGTATAACCAAACGGAGCATAACAGAAAGAAGCCTCAAGCCAGCGATCGCACGGGTTCGCGACGACTGACGGTGCCTCTGTATGTATGAGCGTCTGCATGTATGCTCGTACTGATGGCTTCGCTTTTGCTACGAGCACGTTTTGGCACCGAGCTGTGAACTTTAGGCCTCAGAATATGAGAATTTGTGAGTACACAAACAACTACTGTTGCGCGGACGCTATCAGAGCAGTTCAAAAACAATTTCGTTACAACTGTATACAGCTTCGGTGCGCATGACCCGGCAAACAGCTGGGGCTATCAAACCTGAGGCTGATCTCACTAACGTCCTGCATAGGAAAGCTAGCCGAACATGTCATTCTGAACCGACTGTCGGAACACGTAGAAGAAAAGCTGTACTTCCCGTACACTATGATAGGATATAGGCCGGTTCTATCAACGCAAGATGCCATGCTACGAATAAAAAAAGTCTGCTGGATGGCCCCACACGAGACACCAAGGCGCTGCTGGCACTCGACGTGGAGCAAGCTTTTGACAACATCCGATATCAAGCCATTCTGACAGCCATATCTGAACACAATCTTGGAACACGCTTCTATCTACCAATAGGTCAACGCTTTTCTGGAGGGTCGAACGGCCACTCTGCGTATAGGCGAGCTCGTCTCGCAGAGCTTTGACCTGGGCGATAAGAGAACACCGCAAAGTTCAGCACTTTCGCCATTCTTATTCAATCTGGCTTAGACATGTGTACCGGACCCAAAATCGCCGGCGGCGGCGCGCCGGTGCAGCGCCTCCTGTATTTTTCTGTGCCTGGGCGAAGGAGCGGAGCGCAATGGGAACCGACCGTCGGCGTTAGTGCGGCTTTTAGCCGCCGAGCGCCGCCACCGTAGTAGACCCGCCGTCGCGTCGTCGCTCGCGGAAACGAATGCCGTGGCTGCATTTGAAGCTGCTGTATGGTTCAGTTTTCGGCTGTATTCGCGTTGTTTAAAGTATAATGAAAACTTGTAAACTGTAATCATGAAGCACTTGTCGTTCTGGGCGACCAGCCAATTTCGAAGGCATGTGTGTTTCGCGGCTATTTGATCGAGACGCTCGCGCGTCGTCTGCTAGCCCGGTACCAGAGAGCGCATGCCAGCGATGCGCGGAAAATTGTTTTGTCACCGTTACGTACGCTTGACTGAGAGTCGGTTTTTGACTGTCTGAAAGTCGATTTTCGAAAGCAGCATTTGCCAAGAACTAATACTGAAAGTATGGGCGCTTAAAGTTCCCCGATGCGTGCTACCGTCTACGTGATTGCCCATTCCCTTCGTAAAGCATTTGAGAATTACGTTTGTTGCCATCGGGAGAAAGCAACAGCTGGTGCCAGAAAAAGAACTATGCCAAGTGATTCCACCATTGCAGAGCTTAAACCAGTTAAATTGTGGTGGTACGAAAAACAAACAAAAACAGTTACATATGCCGCACGCTTCCTGCAACACTGACCGATGTATGTGAACAGACGCTGTCGTTCAAGTATAAAGTCGTAGCGCCGACTCTCAACTTGAGCCATTGTGAAAGGCGTAAAAAATGGCGCGGCCTGTTGTCAGTTGCTTGAGCTCGTCTTTGTATTTGTCGACGGATTGTTGTAGCCTCAGTATCTGGCTCCTCAGCTCTTTCGTTTCTCTTCCATTTGGACTTTTCGGTAGTGAGCAAAGTAGAGGCTTTTGTCGCATGGGGCAGCCTGCTCAGCCTCGTGCCCTCATTTATTGTGACACTGTACATAATGATTGTCGGTTGTTTCGCCGGTAGCGCATGTGGTGTCCGTGGGCTCCGATTCTTCAGCTTCGGGACCTAATGTCAGCGCTGCATGCGCATGGCGGCGATCGCGAGGCAGCGTTGCTGCTGGTACTACATGCATTCGTTGACTGTTCGGACGCAACACAGTCACGTTTAGGGATACTTGCCATGCTTGGTTCAGTCGGTAGCTTGGGCTGCAAACGGGAAGGGCAGTCTGCAAAGAGTGACGTTACTGCATCCTTCTTAAGCCGCCGCTTCTTATATTCTATGAAATGTTCGGGTCGTAAACGACGGCGCTAGCATCTTTTTATTGCCACCACGGTTAGAGCGTGATGAAAACAGCGCGCCGGTATGTTCGCGTTTCTTTCCATCCCCATGTACCTGTGAAAGCCTGCAAGAAGCACAAATGCAATTAAACTCGAATGCAAACACGAATTCGCGAGCTTCGTGATACGCGCGGCCCTTCAGCGCCAGCTTCCTGTAGTCTACTTGCACAGCGCCACCACGCGGCAGCGGCGAGCGGACGCGGAGCGCGCGCGCGACGGCCCGAGGAGAGCGTTCACCCAGGCACTGAAAAATAGAGGAGGCGCTGGCCGGTGTTTCGACCTCCAGCGGCGGCGCGTGAACGGCGCGGGGTTCATCGGACCGGTGGCGGCGCGGAGCGTGGGGGGGGGGGGCGGTGAAGGCGATACGTACACGCCGTAATGTTGCATGAACGACGGTTAGCAGCTAACTCTTTTTGATCCGATCTCACTTAACTCTAGAAAACGCTGGTGTATGGCAATACGGCCGCTCCCGGGAGAGAAGGGTTTTCGGTCAGTTTGTCGTATCAGTGGTCCGAGTGCGAAGCAGTTAGATCACAGCGCTAACAGGGCGTAGAAGGTATACGAGCCGTTCGCTGGGGGACGTCTGCCGAACTAGCGCGCGTGCCAGCGCTCTCGACCGCGCCTTTATAGTCAAAGTTCACAGTTGCTACTCGACGTACGCAGTCCCTCTCCCCAGACATCCCTTCCTGCTCCTTCGCCCAGCAAATGACGGGCGGGGCGTTTCCTTCTGCTTGAGGAGCAATTAACGGCAGGCCTCGCAGGCAGGTTTAACCAAAGTTTTACAACCAAGTTTGTAAAAAACCGCATCGCCATGTCTTGCCTTAAGTCAGCCCTCACCAAGTCGTGTGAGCACAAAATGAGTGATAGCTTTAACGCACAGGTTACACGTCTTTTAGATGTAGGGTATCCTCGTGATGCAGTGGCCACGGTCGCTGAACGTTTAAAGAAGTCTATTGTGTTAAGTCCGAGCATGGTTGCAGAACGCGATAGGAAGAAACGTGTCGTAGGTATACCGTACACTCATCGCGTATCTCACAGGTTAAGGAAAGTAGGAACTAGATACGGCGTTAATATTGTTTTCACGCCTGCCAATAAGCTAGGTAAGATTTGTGCCGCTGTGCAGAGGAAGAATGAGGGAGTAAAAGACAAGAAGCGGACCGATATTTGTTTCGTGAAACACACCAACAAATTCACTGATTGCCGTACGAGTGTGGTGTATAAAATCTCTTTTAGCTGCGGCCGCTTCTACGTAGGACAGACGACGGGCCGATGCATCAACCAGAGATTATTAGAACATAAGAGATCGCTAACAGGAGGCTCACCTTCTAATCTATCCTTACATTGTCGAGATTGTAAGTGCACGCCAAAATTTGATGAATGCGCAGTGTTGTACCGGCATAGAAATGAAGAAACGCGCCTGATGATTGAAGCATGGTATATCGAGAATAGTGGTAGCGCATGCGTGAGCCAACCGTCGATTAACTTGCATAAAGATGAAATCAAATGCCTTAACAGTTATCTTCCACGCAGACCGCCACGCGTGCCGGATTGATAGGTTTGCCTGTTGGATGGGCATGCGCAGATACGTTTTCGTGCCTTGTTTCTTTTCAGCCGTTGTGCGTATCTTCTGTTGTTAGCCGGCGTTTGTGGTGTCCTGACTTCTTTCTTGTGTCCGTGTTTGCACGCCCTGTCTGTTTAGAATGCATGGTCTCCGGTGTAAAGAGTTCATCCGTTGGAAGAATAAAATAATCCTGCGCCTTTTCCATTTGTTTCGTTCTCGCCTATAATACCTTTACAGGGGACATCTCCTTGCCACTTCTTTCTTCATAAAGCACGTGTACAATGTCAGCACTAAGCGTTGAACCTATCAGGATTTCGCGCTTGTCGGCTACAGTCTGTTATCTCTGCATGCGCGGTCGCAAACGCACAAAATGGAGCGAAATCAGTTAATCGCGCACGATAGTCGTGCGAGAGAAGCAAGCGCGGGTGGGCGGCTGCATAGCGAAGCAGTGTGGGAGACAATTCACAACTGTTGTTTCTCGTATAAGGACCATTCGAGAGTATGTACCCTGATGATGTCACGTGAACTGTTCTGGCATCACGAAGTGCACCAAAAGACAAGAAACGCGAAGAGAGAATAACTAACTCGTTGTTTTTGTTTTTTCTTGTATTTTCAGAGGCTGTTTAGGGGCCCTTTATAAAAACAGGGCGTGCAAACACGGACACAGTAGAGTAGTCAAGACACCAGAAACGCCGCTAACAACTGAAAAATCACACAGCGGCGGAAACGAAGGTATACACAAATATTTATCTGCGCATTCCCACGTAAGAGGGCATACCTATCAATGAAGTGCGAGTAGTGGTTTACGTGAGAGATAGCTGTTCACTCTCTCGACTTTTCTCTTATGTCCGTGTTTCGACGTCATGTATTCTTAACATGAATACCTACCAACTAGCTCAGCTATATTCTAAGTTTGCCATTATCTTTACTTGTGTATTTATTTATCGATTTACTCGAGTAAGAATGAAAGGAAAGAGTGTACTAACGCACCGAGATATATAAATATTACTTAGCTATTTTATTCATTTATGCACAGTGTACTAGGTCCAAGACTCCAAGAATATGCTATCCAGCGAGTTGGGTCGTCGCCCTTTAAGGCTCGAGGACGTGGCAGCGTTAAGGTCAGACAGTACTCGTGATATTTCTGGAGAAGAAAAAGATACTACAACTTCTGCGGAACTATTCTCGATGCGTTCATTCAAAGGGTTGCCCACAGTCCATTTCGGCAGAGCGCATTCAGTGATTCGAAAAAGCGGTGAGCCGTGATGTCACCTCGCTTTTGACCACGTCGCCGCACCGAACACGCCGTACATTCCTAGCGTAAGAGAGTGGACGAAATGCACAGAAAGGGGAATTTTTCAAGTCTGAATTTGCATGTTAATGTGTCCCAGATATTTGAGAACGATGCAGGGAATGCGTACCGACCTTACAGCTGCGTTAGACGGGCGGCCGCATTAAACCTAAATCGATGGCTAACACGATAAAAAGACATGTGCACCGAAAATCGGATCTCCTAGGGCTGCGTTCGTTGCATTGAAGCGCATTCCGTCCCTATCATTTGTGTCGAGAGTGTTTCAAAGCTTTGTGGTGACATGATGGCGCTGCTAAACAAGAACCGGAAACAGGGAGCGCACTTCTCGCCGAACTCCCGCTATTCAGCGGCCGCTGAAATGGGCAGTCCATTACACGGACACATCGAGAAGAGCTCCTCCGGCTAAGTGCTGTATTTTATTTCCAGATTCCCCATTTGGAATAAAAGAAAAGACTAACGGCGGCGCGCCGCGATTATTGCGCGGCGGCGGCGGCGGCGTGATCTCTCTTGGGACTTCGGCGGCGGGGCGAGCGGCGTGACCAAAAACAGGCGGCGGCGGCGGCGCGGCGCGGCGGCGCACACCTCTAATCTGGCTATGACAAAACTCTCTTGCGCACTGGGTGAAAAAGCAGATGTGGAGCACACCATCTACGCAGACGATGTCACCATTTGGAGCACCGGTGGCGGCGATGCGGAATTAGAAGCCCGCATGCAAGAAGCCATCTCAGTTACCGAAGCCCATCTCACCCCGATGGGACTTCGCTGCTCTTCCTGAAAATCCGAGCTGCTTATCTACCAGCCTCCCAGACGACGGCGCCCGTCAAAAGATTGGCGCAGACCCTTCCCTCCATGCATAGAGTTACACGACTCAGACGGAAAACGCATACCTACGGTCGACAAAATACAAATCCTCGGACTCATCATCCAAAGTAACGGCTCCAACTTCGTAATGCTGGAAAGCATGACGTTCAAGATTTGGAACGCGCTCCGAATGTTTCGGCGCATCATGAACAGGCACAGAGGACTGGGCGAGGACAACGCCATCAGAATGGTCCACGCTTTTGTACTCTGTCACATCACATACGTGGCTGCGATGCTGAACTGGAAAAAAGCGAAACGGCGAAGGCTAGAAGTGCACATACGACGCGCTTTCAAGACAGCGTTGGGGCTCCCGGATAATGCCTTCACTGCTCTCCTCTTACAGATAGGAGTGCACAATCCTCTTGCCGAAATAATCGAGGCTCAGTACACGGCACAGATCGCACGCCTATCAAGCACAAAAGCGGGCAGAGATATTCTCGTCAAGCTTGACCTGAACACTATTGTGGAAAGGGACAATGTCCAGCAGTTACCTAAAGCCATGTTCGAATCAATTACAGTGCTCCCCTTCCCGAGAAACGTACACCCGACCCACAATCACGGATGAAGACTCGCCCGCGCCAGAGCCCTCGTGGTAGACGCAGCGAGCTATCTGACCAGACAGCTTTAGTGGATCCAGCGCACGTACTGGGAAAGCACGCCTACTAGGTAGTACCAGTAACTGACAGACACGGACGAACGCGCAACTCACTAAAGGCTCTGTTATACTCCGCCGTCCGACGCGAGCGCCCGCGAGGACGTTGCGTTTCGTCACGCCGAGGCGGCGACGCTACGCCACGCGCAAATCGGTCTCCGCTACAGTCGAGCAGGCTCCAACGCGCTGGTGCGATCGCATCTAGAGGAGCGCATGCGCAGTAAAGCGAAGAACGCCTGCGCCACCTGTCGGGGACCGACGAAACAGCCCGCGAAGCAGGTTCCTGTAGATGCGAGACCGGCGCGTCTGGCACGAAATGCAGCAGGCTCTATTCGGAGCCGAGCGACACCCGAGTGCGCCAGCAGCCATCGGCTGCGTCGGCGGTCAGCCGACGCCGGACTATAGACGTCAGACTCTGGAGTTTCCAAGATGTGTGGCGCCACCTGTCGGAGAAGTATTGAGTAGTGCATGGACCGACCCACTCGCACAGTTTGCTATGGAACCAGGTACAACTAGCGAGTGCGAAACAACGATTGAGCTTAATATCGCGTGTGTTTGCGCATTTAGCACTCAGAACGAGAGCTGTGAATTGCTCTCCGCTAGTCGGACGCGCCACCGAGCCGTCGTGAAGTGCTTGCTGGATCACTCGCCTGAACGACGGCGAAAACAGCAGCAGACGAGAGCCCTCCGCACGCTACGAAGAAACTCCGCAAAAGACGCACTGTTGCGTTGTGAAATGCCACGGACGTAAAAGACTGAATAACAACGTTCAGTTTTACCGATTTCCGTAGTTGTCGTACGAAGGAGAAAGGCGAGAGCGCTGGATACGGGCCGTTGCGAGCGTGTTGGGTAAGCGAAGTACCCGCGTTCTCCACAGCCGGTGGCATGAATGTGTGGCTCTGCTGTTTTGCGTAGCCCTGATGCAAAACCGTGGTAACCTTGACTATGAAGCTCAGCAGAGGCTCTCACCGCGGTGCTTGTCGAGCAGCTAGAGGCAGACTGGAGACGCGTCATACGCACACCGCGACGAGTTGGTCGTCACAACACAGCATCGCGGACGTATGTACGTTTTGAAGGCTCAGAGTTCTGGTTCTAACTATTAACACCACGTGCGCCATACAAGTAAATCGCAGAATGCTGGTCGTGACCCCCTTCAGGTTTGTTTCGTCCGTGTCCTCCGCGGTTGCCGTAGCTATCTCGGAGGCCACGGTTTTGCCTTTGGTTGTACCCCGCGAAAGTGGACACGCACGTATCCCCATTTGCAGTACATACAAACGGAAGACGACCATCAAGAGACCATTTAAGGATGCGTAATAAAATACTCCAATGCACAGGAAGCGAGAGATGAATTAAGGGAGAATGCAACTGAAAAGGCGAAAATCGCCGGAGCCATTCGCCCCTTATGAACCGAGTTTTGTACTACTGATCGTAAGATGCATAGCTAAGTAAATTGATCGTGTATGTAGGTACTTTATCGATGTGGCATACGTATATACCCGATTTTAACGCATTTAGGCTCTAGAGAACGGATGTCGGAGGGCTTGCCTCGAACTCGGTGTCGTGTGATGCTCGCTTGTACTCGCGATTTGCAGCGCGCGGGAATAACTAAAACTTATTTTGCATTGTACTCGCAGTTCGCTTTGATCAGCTTCCTTTGTTTCTGAAGCGTGGATTGGCGGAAGAAGCTTTCCAGGTCTGTCCCTGATCCCGTTAATGGGGACGGCAATCGCCGGGCGGATTCTAAGGGTTGGCGTCACGGCCCTCCGAAAACGCACCACGAAAGCGCGGACAATTTAGAGTTGGTCCTTTGGTGCGCCAGCGAACGCCGGTTGTGGTCCAAAGACCGAGTCAGAGCCGAAAGTCGATAACACAAACGAAAACGAAATATATTCTCAGTTAAGGCAATTCAAATAATACAAACACATGCACACTCGGCTGGTACCAGTTACAACTTCACAATATAATTCAGATGGTGTTTACACAACGGGAGCTAAACAAACAGATCACACGCTACAAATGCAATCGCATGCATTACAACTATTCAATGACCGTTAAAGTCCTGAATATACAATGGCGTATCCAGTCCGCAATACTTGGACGGTAATCGAATGCTTCTCTTCAAGGAAACACTCACGCCAGCTCCAGCGTTGATCGTCGTAGCTCAACCGTCGTCGTGACTTGTCACGGCTCACACGGTGTCGTCATCGGATTCTTCCAGATCGACGCTCGACTGACCGCACACCATCATAAACACGTCTTCTTTGGCTAACGGAGCCACACTTCGCACTACTTCACCATCACCGGGCCGACTGACTCACTCCTGTCTCGACTGCACTGACTCCTGTCTGCACTACTGCCGATTGCACGCTTTTATCCCTTCTACCCCGGGTTCTAGAAGCGTCGGGATGTTTCTTCTGCGTGCAGTACAGCTAAGCCTGGGGAAAGGGCGAGAGCTTTCTCGTAGGTTCGAATCGCGGCGGCATCGCTCGCGGATGCGTCCCCCCTTCCTTCTAGAAACATCCAGGATTTGCCGGGCGTTTGATCGCGTCGTCTGCGCCTGGCTCGATTGGGTGAGGAGGATGCGGCGCGCCGGCGTCTTTTGATGCTTGTTTTTTCGTCTTTTCGCGCTTCTTGGCGAGCGGTTCGCGCCGTCTGTCTCGTAGCAGTTTGAAAGCGGCCTCGCGCGCGCTTTATAACCCGCTAATTTGTGACAAGGTCCTTGATTTTCAGGAAACCGCGCCTCGACACCAACGAAAGAGGAGGGCTATATTGCGGCCTATGTACATTTGCTTGCGGGCGGCTCTCTTTGCACTACCCAGTTAGTGCCAGGGCTACGATGAGGGCACTGGTGGCGGTGTTTTTCGCAGCGCCGCCTGGGCAGAGTCTGACGTCTATAGAGGGCTTTTTTGCTGACGTAACGTCGCCGTGACGCGCGCACGCGCGCGTCGATGATACGCTGGAGTATATCAGAGCCTTAACTCTTTACATCAAGAGGCCGGAGGTAGCCCAACAAGCAGCGAAAGCACTAGCTCTCACAGACTCGAGATTCACAACAGTATATAGCGACTCTAGAGCAGCCACTCGAGCTTTCGCAAAGGGCAGGATAAACAAGACGACGCTGCGTATATTAGGCGGACACAACATTGCCGATCACTCCATCGTATGGTTCCCGGCACACATGGGCAGCTTAGGGGGCGGCCTGCGGAATTTCAACGAGACCGCACACGAGGCGGCGCGAGGACTCATCGACCGCGTCACTCCGATTTCCCCCGATACACTGCATATTGAGTACAGGGATCAACTACACACTTATAACGAGATTACTAAGCACTTTCATCTAGGGCGGTGAGAGTTTCCCCTCCTGTATTAGAAATTAACGTGCAGCCAGTCGGTAACGTTACGCTTGCTCCAGACTAACTCATACCCCAACCTCTGGTGAATGAAGCATATCGACCCAGACTACGACGGACAACATGTATGTGAACAGTGTCGTGAACGTGCAGACTTGAACCATATGCTATGTGGTGTTGCATCGAGTAACACTTACGCGAACAACAAGGAAAAGTTGGACAAAGTGCTGAAAAGTGCTTCACTGGAAGACCAACTTCGGGCTGTCCAGGAGGCCCGTGAGGCGGCGGATCGCTTCGGGCTCTCCGCCGGATACGTATATGTATGTATATGTAAATAAAACCAACTACGAAAAATAAATCAGAAGAAAAAATTCGGCAGATCCCATGTACCATTGGAGTCGATGTTATGCGAAGCATGCGGCGGGAAGGTGACTTTGGCGTTTTTTTTTTTTTTGCTGAGCGAAACGTTACAAAATGACGCTACAGATTTGTATAAATTTTACACGCACATATATTTTGAAGACCACATATGTGTTATATAACCAGTTGTTTACAGTTGGTTAACGGTGCCAACGACAACGTTGGTATTGCCAACACCAGAAGCGGTAACCTGATATGTTGTGCTTATACTTGTCCCTTATGATGGAGAACGCGCGCACGTTTCACGAACCCGTGTGCATGTGTGGAAGAAGTTCTTGACTGTTCTTGAACAAGGTCAACATCCCCGTGATCAGGCAGCACCGGCAGCTGGTCATGACTTGTTATCGGATCAGGTCGTGGTCGCGTTGACGAGGGGTCCTTGTGCAGTGTAGTATCAGGTATAGTAAATCTGTTGGAAATCGTGGATGCCTCGATCATTTCGTCGACAAATTGTCTGTCGATAGAGCCGGCGACATGTCGGAATCTGAAGTCACCCTTCGCGTTGGTGAGGTATAGGCCGTCGAGACTGGTAGGCCTGTATATTGCTACGTAGACCAACATGAGTTGATGGCTCATGTCGTATTTGTAGAGTACGTGGGCGTATGTGGCCTACGTAGCCTTGTCTACACATCCTCGGTCAGCATGAGGCCATCGCCCAGCCTCGTAAGAAATGAAGAGGACACTGAGTCGTTCTGGCGGTCTAAGTGCACTTTACGGTGCAATGACGCGAATATCATACGTAACGTTCGTTGACGTATTCCTCCGGGGTCGAGCAATGCTTCAATATAGCTTGCTGAATCATAGGAATACAAATGCAATCTTTATTAGACTGCTATAAAAGCGGAGCCAACACGGGAACCACAGACGTTACTCTGATATGACACCTGTATTGTAGGAGTATACACATTGTAGGAGTATCATGTAGAGTTTATTGCTTTATTGTAAAATTCGATAGCAAGCACCACAACCACAATTGACGTTGCACCGACTTACGCGTGAGTAGGCTGTTTTTCCAAACCAGTTTATTGACCTGGCGTGGCTCTGCGGTAGAATACCTGATTGCCACGCAGAATGCTTGGGTTCGACTCCTGCTGGGATCCTAATTTTCATTCTTTCCATTCGTCGCGTCAACGCTGCCGATGTTGGTTTTTCTTAACGCTGTCGCATTTAGTGCCTGTTCTCGCCGTTCTTGGGTAGATATAAACTGTCAATCACTTGTGGCGCATACCCGTCCACCCTGCCCGTGGTAAACGGGTATGTGCCACACGTGTCTGGAGGAAAGGGTTTGACGACGTACGCGACAGGATTTTCACATTATGCATGTGATGACCCGACAGTCATATTCCTCAAATCATCTTACCCTCCCTTGCAAATGTTGGTCTACGCCAAGTTAAGGACGCGATCATCAGAGCCCCCAGACGTAGGCGGCTAGATAGATAGATAGATACGTTGATAGAAGCGCTCAAAGTGCCATAGGTTTGCTAAGAAATGCTTCGCATTTAAAAATTTTTCGAAGTGCGCCACTGGGATTCGAACCTTCGACCCTTCGCTCTCCAGCGCCCTGCTTTAAACATCTCCGCTACGCACCACCTTCTTTTTTATTGATTGCCAGTCTTAGGCAATGTCCAGTACGAACATGTTACAAGATATACACATACATCCTACGACAACACAGATAACATGCCATCAGTCCTACTTGGACTGGCTACGCGCCACCGGTTGTATAGTATACTAACGGCGAGCTATTTGTGTACACCGTTTACCGCTGGCGGTATGCAGATCTCGGAGGTGCTTCCGCGTGTGCAGTATCACCCGCGAGATTGTCCACAGGGCGCGCTTTAAAGCAGTGCTCCTAGATTTTAAGCAGTGCTCCTAAAACAGCCCTTGAGACGCGCACTCAAAAGTGGCCCATTTTTGCACCCACAAGCGATGTGACATGCCGGCTAAACAATGCGTCGAACGCCACCGTGCGACACGAGACGCGGAGTGGCTACTCCACGCGCCACAGTTTTCAAGAAAGGAACTATATCTATAAGCGTGGGGTTGTTACGCGCCGCTCAAACACGAATAAGTAACTGGGACGGTTTTAGGTAACGCTCGTCCTGTGTATACCTGTGCATTCTTTTCAAGCGTCCTTCGTTGTGTTAGAGAAGCGCAGCGCGCTGCCAGTGTCGAGCTGTTGCCATTGTTAGTTCGTGGTCACCCGGTGTATGTTCTTTTCGTGAGTCCTTTGCGCTTGATGGGCGCGCTGCAAGTGTCGAGCTGCTTGGTGTTCTTCTTGCGACTTTGTAATTTGTGGCTATCATATTCATTGCTTCGCCTTTTCGGCGAAACTGTGACTTTTTATTGAAATAAAAAGTAAATGAAGGAGTTGTTGTCACCATTGCTTGGAGAAGGCTACCCCTTTCGGCTTGGTTGTTAGTATAAAAAAACTAAGAAACAAAATTGTATATGTACATATATACAGTCCTAGTATTGGTAAGTTCAAGAACTGTCGTTTGAACAGGGCACACATGCAGTCTTGGTACACACTTTCAATATAGTCCGGTCAATACTCATCGCAAATACTGGCGCCTTCATAAAAAAACGTTGGAGCATTTTCGTTGCTTTGCGGATGTTCTTTTGCTCTTCTACCATGCTATATTTTAACGCGAATACATGCCTGACACGACGCCTCTATAGGGGCCTTTTTGCGAAGGACTTTCAGCACCGGCGTGGCTCTCTGGTAGAATACTTGACTGCTACGCGGAGAGCCTGGGTTAAAATTCAACTCGATCCTGGATATTTTTATCTCACTCCGCATCATTGCCGTCATAGATACCGGCGGCTCCTACCAAAATCGGCTGCTGTTCTGATCTCATCACAGCGTTCGCTGTAAAACGAGAGTGTCCTTTTCTGCTCCATGTCGCTACTAATGGGGGCGATTGTGGGCCTGTTTCGTGAACAGTGCAGTGCCGGGCGGTCCTATTATTATGATTGATTGATTGATTTTTAAAAAGCACGGCCATAATTGTGGGCTGTTCTTTGTGAATATATGTACGCAGCTATACGAATGCCTTCTTTCGTAGGAGTAATTGAGCGCAAATAGTCATCATTGGTTGTTAGATTGCGTGGGTTGAGGAAAAGAGTGATATGATTGACCTTACGTTGTACCTTACCATGGAATATCTGCATGCGGGTGTGTTTAAAGCTGTCACAGCACAATGGAAGCACGGTAATTCATACTTTCATAGCATCCTGCTATAGGAGAGGCGTATGCAGCTGTACCTGCGCGCAATTACCAAGGAGACGCTGGCATTGATTAATTGAGCGCAAATAGTCATCATTGGTTGTTAGATTGTGTGGGTTGAGGAAAAGTGTTAAAGGGGTCGTGAAACGTCCTCCAAAAATTTTCAACTACTTGTGTATTCAGAATCCTGGCCGTCCATTTAGTACTATACATCGACTCGTTTGATGTCTGGGTTCGCTGAATTACTAAAAAAGCGCAATTTCGGTTTCCCCGCTCACGTTCCAGTCAACTGTGTAGCTGACGTCATTTTAAGACAGCCAATGAAAAGTCTCTGTCGTTGACAAAACATGGCGACGCAGCGATGTTTTTGAGTTTTAGTTGACCGTGGTTCGTAGCATCATACTGTTTAGATTGTGGTGCCGGCAACACCATAACATCATGGACACACAGCGGGCGATGGCTGACCTTCCCGAGCTACAGCGTCGTCTGCTAGAGCGGAGTCGGTTGTTAGGCTTTGAGCCGTACGCCGACGCACCCATGCGGGTGCGAGACCGGCCATCGTCAGAGCAAGACAGCGGCAGCGGCGACGACGGTGAAGAAGCCTGCGCCGTGGAGGCACCTGTATCGAGACCACGTGGAAAAACCTGCGCTAGCGGAAGCCCCGACCATGACCTCACACCACCTGAGCTTTTTCGGTGGTGCGTCGAGCAAGAGGTTCTGCGTCGGTACGGCGTCACGCTTGAGGCGAGCGTTTTTTGTGTCCAAACCGAGACTCCGAAGGACATTGAGGTTGGTTTGGTAGTCTTCTGGCAGAAAGTGGTCGGAACACACGAAACCACTCTCTGAGCCCAGACCATCGGGGCCATCGCGGTTGATAGCTCGAAGCCACACTGCTCTGCGCTGTGGCTCGCTGGGCAGCTTGTGAAAGCGAACGTTGTTTGCACTTTCATAAGTTGTGCGGCACGTGTCTGACGACGCACACAGTTGGCATAGCGAGGACTAAGCCACCGAGAACATGTAGAACACAACTTGCGACGCTGCACTGACTGCACCGACCGAGCCCAGCAAACCGACGGGAAGGCATGGATACACACGTGAGAGAGCCCGGATGTACTTGAAAGCGGAACCGAGCAGATCACTCACTGTGATTGTACAGCTTAGAACTCAGAGCGCCAAAATAGCTCTGCTGTTTTTTCTTTTTTTAGTATCCTATAATTATATTACTTCAGAGCAAAATAAAGCGAACGCTCTCTTTGTAACTTCTCTTAACATGACGTATCACTGACGTCACATTTTAGTGCTTTTAGCGGCCGACGGTCGCGCATGGTCGCTAGCGATCTCCAAAGAACTGTGATTTCAAATGGGTGTCATTAATTACAGAATGAATATTGTGCCGAAATATTTTGGAATTGGTATGTCTAATCCGTATTAAATCAGGGAAAATTGCAACCGGGAAGTTTCATTTTCCTTTCATGACCCCTTTAAATGATTGATCTTACGTTGTACCTTACCATGGAAGATATGTATGCAGGTGTGTTTAAAGCTGTCACAGCACAATGCAAGCACGGTAATTCATACATTCAGAGCATCCTACCATAAAAGTGGCGTATGCAGCTGTACCTACAAACAATTGCCAAACAGACGCTGGCATTTCAGAGGGTTTTGATAAGTACGGGAACTCTGCTATGGTACACGTCAACAGCGAAAGCATGACCGCTGCTGAATTTCCTTCGTGGGACGCGAAGTAGAGCGGACGTGCGTTCGATGGGCTCCGTCGACTACGGCCGATCGAGCACCAGTTCGTTCCGTCGGTTTGTTGGACTAGCCCCAAGGTCAGTCCTTGACGAACAGACACCGAGGATATCATCATTTCCGAGGTGGGTCCTCGAAGTGTGCGACGCGCGGTATGGTGAGCTCAACCTAACCCTACGGCCCGGCCTACCGGCGAGCAGCCACCGTCGGCGGCTACGCCCGGAGACCGCGTTAGCCATGATGGAGACCGTGGAAGGTACGGATATCGATCCGGAAGAATTTAACGTGCCGGGACAGTGGTACGTTAGCAAACAAAAGGGGAAAGCGGCCCCCCTAGAGAACAACGAGGCTCGCCAAATAGAACGCCATGCGGAACGCGAGGCGGAACGCCACATCGAACGGCAGCGCGCCGCTGACAAACGCGCAGGGAGAAAGATAGCGGCGAAGTCGGTTGAAAGGCAAACTGCCCGAATTCCGGACGGCGCCGAAAAAATCATCATGAGACCTCGCGGTGGCCTCGTACGTCTGCTGAAATATGGAATGCCTACCTGGCTGACGCAATACTTTGCGCGGCGGGCGTCAGCTTAGACGCGGCTGGAGAGGACGTCTTCTCAATGAATTCGAAACAGCAAACCATTCTCGTCGCCACCATCAACGCAGAAAGGAAGAGAAAATACGCCGAATTGAAGCTCTTCATGTTCGAAGGGGAAAAAATCGAAGTGACTACGTACGTCGCTATGCCGGAGGACTGCGGAAAAGCCGTCGTGCATGAAGTCCCTTTGACGTACTCCGACGCCGATATCTTGCAGCGGCTGCGAACCTACGGGAATCCTCCGGTCCTGGGAGTAAGAAGACTTGGAAAAACATCGAGAACAGTTTGATATTGTTTGAAGACAAAGAGGTGCCACGGTGGGTGCGCCTCACACCCATGGCGCAACGCTGCGTAATTTACCGCAAGAAATACGAAGTTTGCATCGCCTGCGGACGGCTCGGACACCGCGATGACGTCTCCCCGGACCCCGCGAAAGTGAAATGTCATGGCTGTGGCATGGAGCAACCGCCACAAGGCCATTCATGTGAGCCCAAGTGCCAACTGTGCGGGAAAGGACACCCGCTCGGTGACAGAAAATGCAGAGAACTTTACCGCGTTCCCTACGAGGTCAAGAAAAAGCAGTGGGAACACAAGACCAACATGCGACAACAGCAGCAACTTCAGAAACAGCAGCCAGCTGGGGAGACCGCTGAGGGGACTCCCCGGGGTCGTTCTAAGGAGAGGCGCGACCACGAAGACTTTTGTGCCACAACGGACTCCTTCCCGAGGCTGGAGGAGACCACGGAGCAGCAGCATGGCCACTCGAGCTCCCGCACGCGGGGCCGCTCTGGATCCCGACCCAGGGAGAGATCGAGCTCCAGAGACCAGGCGCAACCGTGGCCAAGGAAGCGGAGCCAAAGCAAGGACCAAAACAGTGTAAGCTTTGGCAGTGGAGTTTCCCTGGTAAATGATAAGCAGGCCGAGGAGATCGACAAATTGCGGAAAGAGGTTGGGGCGCTTAAAGAGGTCATCGAAAAGCTCACTCAGGAGTTCCATAGATCAAAACTGCAGGCGCGCACGGGCTCCCCCTACCCCCAAAAGTTGCAACCCAAATTGGTATCTAAACCCATCCACCCGGCCCCTGCGGCTGCACATCCTACGCAACCTGCAGCACCGAAGGAGGAAAAGATGATCGTAGAATCAGCTAGACCACCCCCACTGAAACGTAAAGGGGAAGACGTTGATCCGTTGGTGGCACTAGAGAAACGATTAGAAGCCAAAATCGATGCTAAATTTGATTATTTCATGGCCCAAATTATGGGAGCAATACAACCGACTCAAAGTCAGATTCACGGCCTTACCGGCGAAGCACAAAAGCACAGGGCAGAATTAGTTGCCATCAGAGAATGGCAATTAAAAGCGGAGCAATATTTTGACCAGCTCCAACATGGCCAGAGGCGCACCAAGTGAGTCTTTGATCTGGCAGTGGAACTGTCGCGCCTTCCAACGCAAGCGAGCGTTAGTGCAACAACACTTGACGCTATTAGATGAAAAACCGCTAGCTATAGCCCTACAGGAGTCGGGCAAGGCAGCGAAACTTTCGGGATATCAAGCGTTTTCCAGTGACAAGGGGGATAAATCTCGCGTCACAACGTTGATTAGGCGGAACATTGCGGCGATCGAGCACGAAGTCAACTCGAGAGAAATTGAGGCAGTACTCTTAGAAATTCTTACGGGCCTGAAAGATGAACTGAGCGTATTCCTCTTAAATTTATACAGTACACCGCGGCAGAGAAAGGTGAGATTCAGGGCCCTGTTTCGCAAAGCGATTGAGGCAGCCGGGACGAACCCCTTGTTAATAGTGGGTGATTTTAATGCAGCGCACCCGGAATGGGGCTATGCTAAACAGGATCCAAAAGGCAGGCAGCTATGGGAGAACGCGCACGAGGTCGGCCTCATCCTACACACGGGCCCTAGTAGTCCGTCAAGGGTGGATAACAGCGTGTGCGCCGACACCTCCCCTGACCTGACCTTCTCCAAGAATGTGACAGATCTGAAATGGACAAATTCGGAGTGCAATTTCAGTAGTGATCATTTCATGTTGGCCTTGATTCTTAAAAAGGGGGTGAAGACGCGTCGTGCGCGTCAACTGAGGATCACGGACTGGGAGTTATTCAGAGATAAGAGAGACCAATCTCCAACAGATAAGATTGAAAACATAGAGAAGTGGACAAAGACCCTCGCGTGTCACGTTGAGGAGGCAACTAAGACGCTTGACGGAGACGATGCCCCTAAAATAGCCGATAGCAAACTCCTTCACTCACATGTGGGAGGCGAAACGTTGTACGGAGCGCAGATTACCGTAATCTTAGAAGGAGGATTGCAAGACATAACAAAAATATTGAAAATTATGCGAACAGAATTGGTGCAGCAGATGCGATGAGATGGAGGAGGGCATGATGGGCCTTGCCAAAACGTGGGGTCTGTTGAGACACCTGTTAGACCCGACCAACTCGAAAACCCAATCGGGAATTAGACTGTCAAAAGCCAGGAACGCGTTTGAAGGAACAGACGCGGAATTTATGAACAAGCTAACCACCCTGTACATTGGTGATACTCGCAGTACCGCCTCCCGGAATATGACGGGCCTCCCAATGAGGAGCTCGACGCACCCTTCACGGAGGCGGAGGTTAGGGCTGGAATATTGGGACTAAAGACAAAATCCGCCCCGGGACCTGACGGGATAACGAACACAATTTTAAGAAACCTCGACGGCGCTTCCATCAGCGCTCTGACGGAGTACATGCAAGAAATTTGGACTAAAGGCCTGCTACCCAGTCAGTGGAAGTCGGCAACTGTAATCCTAATTCCAAAGCCAGGCAAACCGCCGACAGTAGAAAATCTACGACCTATTTCTCTAACGTCGTGCATAGGGAAGCTGATCGAGCGCGTAGTTCAGACCCGACTGACGCACTTCATGGAAGAAAACGACCTGTGGCCGCACGAGATGATTGGCTTCCGACCGGTCTTGTCCACGCAGGACGTGATGCTCCGACTCAAACACGATATAATCGAATCGCGTTCCAGAGACGCTAAAGTAATTCTTGGCCTGGACTTGACCAAGGCCTTTGATAATGTTACACACGAAGCTATCCTCCGCGGTCTTCAAGAAATCGGGATAGGAGCGTGAACATACGATTACATTAAGGATATTTCGTCAGACAGAACTGCCTGCTTGAAGTTCCAAAATATTGAATCGCCACCAATTCACTTAGGGAGCACGGGAGCATGACATCACCCTCTGGACTAACCAGGGGAGCGATGCAAGCGTCGAGGAGCGCCTGCAGGTGGCGGCGGACATTGTCGTGAACTATGCTGCCAGTAGGGGTCTTTCATGCTCTCCGCAAAAATCGGAACTATTCGTCTGTAACCCAAAGTCGCTCCGTTGCAAGCACAGCTCGGAATTTGATATTAAAGTAGAGGGGAAACCCGTCCCAAAAGTGAACCAAATCAGAATCTTAGGACTATTCATTCAAGAGAATGGACATAATGATGGGATAATAAAAAAAACTGGTGGGATTTGCCACGCAAGCCCTTGGATTATTTAGAAGGGTTGCGCTGAAAGGTCGTGGCCTGAAGGAAAGAAGCTTGCTAAAACTAACCCAAGTGTTGTGACTTCCTTTTCTTCGTCATTCGTCTACAGATGACCAAACATCATCATTATGGATGCTCCTCACGAGCTGACGCGTGCTCACCTGGCAGCGCTGGCTCGCCCTCTTCATTTCTTTTTTTTTCTAGCTCCATTAAAGCGTTTCATCTTGCAAGACGTGTTTTTGGCTCGATGTTAACCACGCCGCAGTTGGAAGGCTTAGAGGTCCAACACCAAGCATACGTATTAAGCCGTGTGAGCTATGCCACGCCATTCTTGGGCATCAGGTCTGAGGAGAAGAGGAAACTCGACTCGCTCATTCGACGGTGCATAAAAAGGGCCTTAGGCTTACCAATCAGCACCTCCACAGAAAAGCTTCTCTCTATGGGAGTGCACAATACTAGGGACGAAGTAGCGGAGGCTGTCAGAATTTCACAGCTCTATCGCCTAAGCCGAGCGACCACAGGCAGAGCTATCCTCGATATGGTAGGCCTGCAAACCGATAGGGGACCACGAGGCAAATCAAACATCCCGAAAGACTGCCGAGAAAATCTAAATATTTCCCCCTCCCTCGAAACATGCATCCCATATTCCACGTAGAGACGAGGGAAAAGAGAGCGCAAACTCTAATCAAACGCTTCGGATCAATGGACCACAAGTCGGTTGCGTACGTGGACGCGGCAAGTGGCAAGTCGGGCGCGGCGGTCGCCTCGGTGGTCGACGGCCAAGGTGCCCCCGTTTCGGCCGCCACCATAAGAAGCCGCAACACGGAAACGGCTGAAGAACTTGCAATAGCGCTCGCTTGCGTTGGAACGGAAGCTCATTTTATAATTAGCGATAGCAAAACGGCCATCTGGAATTTTGGAAAAGGTCGGATCTCGCCTGAAGCAGCAAGGGTTCTGTCCGGTAGATGGCTGAACAGAAAAATTAGCCTAATTCGGACCCCAGCACACACGTTCGTTCCTGGCAACGAGGCGGCCCACGAGTTAGCCCGAGCTCTCTACTTCCGGGTGACTGTGGAGCCGCCCGACTGCCAGAACATGGACGAGCGTCTGCAAAGTTACACCGAAATCGTTGAAAATTATTGGTTACTTCGCAGAGCTGGTGCCGCCACCGGATACAAGCCTGAACAATAGGGAGGCAGTCGCATGGCGGCGCCTGCAAGCTGGCAATTTTGTAAACCCGGTCTGGGCATATCATGTTCCGAAAGATGATAGGCCAAACGATAGGTGCAAGCACTGTAGGGCGAGAGGGACCCTCGACCAGATAATCTCGGAGTGTGGTAGCTCCCCAGGGGCTAAATCAAATATCAATGGTAGAGAGGCCTCGGGAAGCCCTGCTGCGGAGCGAGGACCCCGCTTCACAGCAACAAGCCATCCGCCTGGCGGAAGAAGCCGCGAGGAGTCAAGACCTCTTCGCCTGCTTCTAATCGCGGAGGTGCCGGCCCCCGTTGCCTAGGCCTGTGTGCCGAGGACGGGGAGTAGGGGGCCTCCTTTTCTGGCGGAACAATAAAGTTGTTCACCTCATCATCATCATCATCGGATCATGAAAAATTAACAAAAGCAAAATTGAGACACCACAGAAAGCCACTGCGCCGTAAAGGAAAAAATCACGCCATCTACCACTAAAGGGGACCATAGGGAGATGCGAAGCCGCAGCACTTGCACGATCGCGTTCCGTTGGCGTTCGTTGCGCATGCTACGGGCCTCGGTCAGATTGTCATCGAACCAAAGTCGGTTGCACACGTTGCAGCTGTGCCCGAAGCTCCGGTCGAGGAATTCGCGCTGGAACCGATTGTCAGCACCGTCGTAGCCCGGGCGTTGAAGTTGCCTAGTGAGGCGTTCTGCACGGGCGTTGGACTCGCGTCGTCTATGCGCAGCCGACGCGTTGGCTCGACGCTGACGCTTGGCTTAGACGTCGGCGTTGCGTGCGGCGGGGTTTGCTTGCCGACGCTGCGTTGCGTTTCAGCATGTCGAACCCGCGTTTCATCTGTAGGAGTATCCCGCCGACGTTGCCGTTTGCGCTGGGCTTCCCTAGCCCGGAGCTCGGGGTTCTCTTGCCGACGTTTACGTTGCGCTTCGGCGCGCCGAGCCTTCCACTGCTCCGCGATCTCGGCAGGCGTTAAGGTATTACTGCAACTGGCGCCGACGTTAACGTTGGAACTCACGACACCGGCGCAGTGACTGAGCGTGTGTACGACCTAACGCGATCATTTGTATAAACGAGAGGGAGAAGGGGGAGAGGGGAAATGGAAAGGGGAATAGGAGAGGGAGCAGGGAAGAGGGGGGTGGAGAGGGGAATGAGAGAGGAGGTGTGTGGAGAGGGCTTACGTATGCGCAGTAAGGGCGGTCACGCCACACACCGTTTGAGATCCGCCATGAGATGCTTCGCATCTAAAAAAAAAGTCACAGTTTCGCCGCAAGGCCGAAGCAATGAATGCGATAGCAAGAAACTAATGCTATATGAAGTGAGGCTCGCCAATGGATACTCTCAGTTTGAACAGCGCTCCTGTTGCAAATGTGGCCGAAGCAGCGAAGGAAACTAGCGTGCTTCAAGTGTCGAGCTGTGACACTTGATAGTTCGCGCTCATCTTCTGTTTGTTCGTTTAGCGGCGTCCCTTGAGCCCGAGTGGCTTTCGTGCGCTCCGTAACATGAGCGCGGACATCACGCTGAAAGCGTGAAACATCCCTCTTCCCCTCAGCACAAGAAAACCGCGCGAGCAGACAGCGGAAGGGCAAGGCTCTCCCAGCGCAAGTATAAGAAGCAGCGAGCGAGCTCGCCGACGAAGTTTAAATGCGCCTGTCGCGCTCCTAACGCCATCTCGCTGGTAATGAAGAAACGCTTATAAGCGCAGCCGTCTCTGAGTCCGTCCAGCGGTAAAGGGTGTGTATATAATGCTCGCCGTTACCTACGTAGAGGATCTGCGTTTCGTGGCGTAGTGGCTAGCGCCACTCGCTGCGGAGGAAGAGGTCCCTGGTTCGATTCCGCGCTTCGGAAGCATTTTTCTGAATCATTTTTCTTTGGGGCTTTTATATATATATACATACTTATACATATACGGTGCATGACGGCAGCGACGGCGACGGCAAAATCCAGCCGTAACTGTCCATATAATTGCTATCGCAATAAAATCACAGCATATCCACGGAGTGAATGATGATGAGTGGGCGAAGCGGCGGAGGTTCATCGGTAAACTGGGAATCTTCCGTGAATTCTGCCCAGTACATCATCACCGACGCGAGATCGGGCGCGTTTATACTGTAGGTTCGATGAGTTATGACGACTTGCAGCTCACTTTAATTTTACATGTACGCTGTGAATTTTCATAGTTTAGAAAACCATTGCTTTAGAAAACATCTGGCGTCTTTCGTTAAGCAGCTGGAGTCTTTTCGTTTTGCTTTAGAAACATCTGGCGTTCTTTCGTTTTGCTTTCACAAAACATCTGGCGTCTTTCGTTGGTTTATTTCATCAATCAACGGCGTTTTGAACAAAATTTTTATTGTTTAATCACGCACAGGAGAAATCTCACCAGGCAATACCTTGGAGGTAAACAATGGCTGCTAATGGAAATGAGAGACAGAAGAAGTCGGCTTTTAGCTAACAATTACACTTCTACTTCTACTAACGTTTCCTACTGGAGCATGCCAATGGCTGCTAATGGGGAATGAGAGACAGAAGAATTCGGCTTTTAGTTAACGCGCACGCTGCGATTTTTTTATTCTTCAACAACGCACAGGAAAAATCTCCCACCGGCACCACCTTGGAGGTCAAAGCGTAAGACTGGTTACGCACTACGACTACTACGACTACGACTACGAGGGACGAACGGGTGCCGCCTTAAAGGGGTACTGACACAAAAATTTTGGCCTCGCGTTCTTTTGCTGCAATGTGTTGCTGGGGGTCTGTTAGTCATAACACGGCACATCGTTTGCTGCAGCGCGCGACAGATAATTAATTACAGGCTCCTCATTACCGACCAGTGTCAGTTTCGGTTTCAAAAACGACAAGCCTGCGGGTGCAACTATCACCACCTAGCGGCTGCAGGGCTCGATCACGTCAGCACACAGAAGTGTGACGCACTTCCGCGCTGTTCGCATCGTCTTCTCGCATTCGCACGCTTGCCGCACGTGCTGCGCGATGTCGTCGCCATCATCGTCCTCGTTGTCGTCGTTCTCCTCATCGTCGTCACTTGGCGACAATTTTCTTGAGACACCAACAGCTCAGCGGCGAGCGCGTCAAAACAGAAATGGCGTCTACGACGTCATCATAACTTGTTGTACCGGCTACAACGGTTACGTAGGGGAAGTAGGGGGGTCACCTCGGGTCACCTCCGACAGTGTCAATGCAACAGGTGCGGCCTATAATGCTGGATCGCGCACGCGAACTTCAAGATTCACATAAAATACTTTCCAAGCTTTATTCGCTGTCGATATTTTGCAGATGGTACACGCACGTACACGGAAATCGATCCAGCAGGCTATCTCGGCCGCGAAATTTTGTGTCAGTACCCCTTTAAGGAGCTTCGCCCCTAAAAGAACTGTCCTGGCTGTTCGAAGAAGGTGATGGCTTGCTGGATGCAAGCCATCTGGATGCAAGCTTGCTGGATGCAAGTCGGAGTGGGGGCTTGCTGGATGCTTGTACGCGGGCTCATCGGCGTGCCCCCCCCCCTAATCACTTAAAGGGGGGCACTAATTCTGCCTCATACCTTTACTCAGTCAGATCTCTCATATCATTTATTAATGCACGTGCCGCCACGCTTTGACGGCACCCTTTGATTGATAAGCATGTAATTGTTGTCATCACCGTATTTTCATTTTCAGTACCCCTTGAGAAGTGCGACATTGCTTTATTTTCATTTATTGTTTGCATCCTTTGCGAAGGTCGTTTTTCGAAATCGACCAGTCGGAGGGAGGAGGTGCGCTGTATTGACACAAGGCCCCCTCTAACGAAAAACTCTGCGCACGCCAAGGCACCCGCCTAGCCGGTGAAGGCCTTCACGCGGACCTGGCGACCATACTGCCGCCGTGACTGATGGTGAGAGAGGCACTGGCACGGCGTGGTTGTGGTGCTCGTGCGGAGACAGCAACGAGATGTCAGTCTCCACCGGGAGCGCGAATGAGCCGTCGGGCTGAAGGACTCATTGGCTTTGGAAATCCCACCATTCCGTTTTTTTTTCAGTGAGCTCCTCATGCGCGCGAACCGCGGGTGAGCCGTAACTCTTTCCTTGCGCATCGGAGCACTCCTGACAAGTTTAGTGCGTGAACTTGTAAGACCGTTTAATAATAATAATAATATCTGGGGTTTAACATCCCAAAACCACGATATGATTATGAGAGACGCCGTAGTGGAGGGCTCCGGAAATTTCGACCACCTGGGGTTCTTTAACGTGCACCTAAATCTAAGTACACGGGCCTCAAACATTTTCGCCTCCATCGAAAGTAAGACCGTTTAGGCTCCTCTTAGGTATTTCTTGGTTAATCAGGACTGTATCTATTTTCGTTCGGGCACACCGCTGGTCAGATTCTTTTGTAGAGTCCAATGTTTCATTTCTGAATTTTTTTCTTGTGTGCAAATATATTTTCGTTTCTCAGATCATATGCTCACTTCCTTCTCTTATTCGGGAATTGGAGTTCAAATCTAATTCACCTTGTTTCAATAACCGAACCTGCCAGAGACAGGCACAGTTCTAACAAGATGAAGTAGAAAATGATTCCTTGATGCATAGAATAAACATAAAGAAAAATAAAGGCCCGGATAGCAATTGCGTTCCACGTTTTCAGCTCATAAGTTACATTCAATTTTTATTTACAGCTACACTAAAAAATCAGAAATTGTGTCACAATTATTACACAAAACTAAACGCATAACAGAAATAACCTTACCCATCAATTGTAAGCTTACGATCTGGTCCATTACATGTCCACCGTTCACATGGCTGCTCATTCATTTGTGTGTTCTTTGAGTAAATTGTTTGGTTTCGAAACATGCACAACTTCCACTTGTGGTCTGCACGGGGAGAAGAAGATATTGCATTATGGCTATAGTCCATCCTGCACTGAAATTCATCAAGAGTACGCAGAGAGTTTGGTTGCAATAAAACATTCAGTAACCTGTGAGAATCGCTTGTGGTACTTGGCTGGATGACCACTTGAATTAGCTTTAATTACGATAGTCAGATATGAGCGAGCTCGAATGCAGCATTACATATAGTGATTAAGGTCAATATTTCTTTTTTTTTGCGAGAGCCGACACTTAATAGGGCGGGTGAGTAATCTTTGACGTTCAATATAAGATCAGTTCCACTGGTCCAGTGTTTACTGCGCCCGGGTGCAGACTCGATAGACGTGGGTTCGATCCTGACTCGAAAGACGTAGGTTCTTTCTCGGCTGCGATGGCTGCACTGCGATACAGGTAAATTTCTAGACACGCGTGCAATGTGCGCCTTCAGCGCATGTTAAACGTCCCCAGATGGTCAAAATTATCCGGAGCTCCTCGCTATGACGTGTTGTGAGAGCCTCAGTTGCTTTGGGACGCTACAAACCAGGGAGCAACCAAACAGGAAGTTGCGCATACGTTCACTGCCTTTCACGGAGATGTTACAGAACCCGAATACATAAAACCATTTCATGTACATGGCGTTTCAGGCTTTCTAATAATGCACTCGCATGCCACCTGACACATACATGTGGTTGTTACATACTAGGCAAGTGAACTACTATTTTTATCGAAACACAATCTCCATGCCCTGTGTTTTGTAAATGAAAAGGACAATTAAGACTCACACTGCGCGACGGCATTTCACTTGCACCTAGGTGCATATGCACGCCGCGTGTTGTATGTATTGCAAGACCCTCAAATTTGGGCTCTTGTGTATTGGGCAGTGGGCTAATCATACAAAAAAAACAGCAGGTATTTATGCACTCCGAAATTTGGCAACCCTACATCTGCTCGCACAACGTAAGAGAGCGCATACAAGGCACAATTTAAAAAAATAGCATTTCGCTTCCAGAAATACGGCCGAGCGAGGGATAACGAAGCCAATGTGCATGAAACCAGAGAACATACGCGAGAGCCATCTCTTACGCATTCTGAGCTATAAATATTTTGTAGTTGTTGCGACTACGTTGCAATGATGTATATATTTGGTCATAATATATCCGGTACAGGGCCTCTGTTTGTAGGTGAATCGCAGCACGTTTGGGGTTTCAGACTGTTGTCCAGTTACCTCTTTTATGAGAATTTAAGTGACATTTTCGACAAACAAAAGGCTCACTGTGGGTCGAATGTCCTTAATTCTACAAGATACTACTACTACTACTACTACTACTACTATTAATAATAATAATAATAATAATAATAATAATAATAATAATAATAATAATAATAATAATAATAGTTGTAGTGGTTTTACATCCTAACACCGTGATATAGAGGTACGGCGTAGTGGAGTGCTCCGGAAATTTCGACCACTTATGTTCTTTAACGTGCACCTAAACCTCAGTACATGTACCTCTTGCATGACGTCTATGTCAAAATGCGGCCTCCGCCGCCAAGATTAATCGAACGGCCTTCGGGAGAACACTCGAGCACTATAAACACTACACCACCGTGGCGGATCTTCTGCGAGACAATATCTTGACACCGAAGCAGTCTTTCACATATAATCGGTCTAATTGTTGACTAAAGATTTTTGAGCGAACTGGTCTTATTGCTGGCAACACTCCACGCGCATACCAAACCTCCATAATTGAAAAGTATACGTTGAATCTCCAGCTGCCGGAATACAATGTAGTGTCACACGACTTCAGGCAGCAGTACAAGCTTGTATTTGCGGTAACGGAACGCCGCACTCGTTCGGCATGCAAAAGAAATTTCTCCTATTTCATGTTCAGACCTGCAAGGGTTAATAAATTCGGAAAGCTAACGATTCCTTCGGGGAAGGATCATCTATTGAGGTGAATAGGCGACATTCCATTAAGGCAACTTGTGAGGCCGCGTAGTGAAAGCAAGTTATGAAAAATAATCAGCGACTCCCTTATAGCACTAAAATGATAAAATCAGTGCTCTGAAATTATAGTGACCGCGCAGCGCACGCTCCCGTACATGCCATGGAATAAAATTTGTTTTCACTAATAAATAAAGCGTTAGGCTTCCTCATGCTCATGTTCCTACTACATCGCCAAGTACACGATAACGAAGTGTGGTCACTGTTGCAATTTTATGCTACTGAATTCGTGTGCTAAAATTTCGGAATACATTCACAGGCATTTCACTATGTTGCCAAATGCATTTCGCTAAGTGAAATGCACATGTCAAGCGAATTGGCACGGTAGTGGTCGAGGACTGTATCTCGAAAAGATGTACTACTCTGCATTGTGGGGCTCGGATAAGCGTCGTGCGATCCCGCATTGTCGCACCTGCTCCCGATGTCCTTCGGTTCGAATAAGGTAATATACACGGACATTGAATGCGAAAGAAATAGAGTATTTTACGTAGAACAACTCCAACCATGTGTGTACACTGCTAAGCTCAATTTCTTTTTATCCCGTATAAAAATAAGCGCATTGCTGAACAATTCTGCCAAAATCCGCCATGTAGTTTAGGTAGTGACCATGTGTGCACCAGTGCAAACAGCAGTTCCAGCTTATAGACCTAGTTAACGTTCGATATCAACCAAAATGAAGGTAATAATAGGCACATGCCTGGAAAATTAGCGAAACTCATTCAGACTTCCTCAAAAATTCATTTTGCGCTCCATCCTCGCTCATATTTATACACACCGAAATTGTGCTCAATCATGCTTAATCGTACTGAAGCTCATTGTAGCTTAGCTCTGGATGGCTCAGTAAGACTCAGTATCACCAATTTTCTGCTGGGCCAGGCTCACTCAGACAAACATTCACAAATATGTTTCACAGCCAGGCTTACTATACTCAAATGCAGCAATATTAGATGTGTAGCGAAGCCTTGGAACATAGTAATGGGTTGCTCTCTCCAGCGCCTTCTAGTGGGTCGTCCTCCTTGTCTTCTTCTGAAAGGACGCCGCTCGCGCAGAGAGTTCGTGCCTTGCCGCGACTGTCGCCATTACGCATTGTCGTTGATTGCCGTCTATTAAACACCTTAACAGCTGATACGGACTCTCTGCAAGGGTACCAATATGGGCTTGTTGGTTCGTCGTAAACTGGCTAGTAGCATGGCGCGGGAAGACACAAGGACACAGAAGAAGTACGAGACGAACACTAGCGCTAACTTTCAACAATGAAAATTTTATTTTCAGGATCGGTCATATATACACACATGAAATCACGCGACCGTAGTAAGATATTTTCGTATACAACTGATAGCACATGGAAAATGGCGTTCAATCTTATCCCTCATACAGCAGTTTAAACATGGCAGCCAACCTTAACTACCGGGCATGCGTAAATATTCAATTTCTTTGGTGGATAATGACAGCGACACCTTGCTGATACAGGGGTCGCCGGCACAAAGGATGCGATCTGTCTCTATTATCAGTCTTACAGGTTCCGATTTACTTCTTGAAAGAATGACAGTACTCTCTAGTACCGGGTGGCATGCACACGTTTTGCAGTGAAGTGCTAAAAAACAGTAACCTAACACACCTTTTACTTTATTTCAGTGTTCCCTCAACCGGTCGTTAATGCATCTTCCGGTCTGGCCTATGTAACTATATATATTGCCGCACGCGAGGGGAATGAGATAAACAACGCCAACAGCGCATGGGAAGAACTGATCCTTGTGTTTCTTATCACAGACCGACCGGGTAGTCATTACCGGATTAGTAGCTCTACATAGGGTGCTCAACTTGTTCGGAGCTGAAAAGAGCACGTTTATGTTTTCTCGGCCTCCTATTTTCTTCAAACTGTGAGATAACTGATGTATGTAAGGTATTACAGCAGTTCTCTTGGGTTCACGCCGACTCTCTGCAACTCAGCCTCATCAAACGCTTGCTCAGGCGCACTGAATCAAATAGAGGCTCACAGGTTCGTCTGAGTGTCAGGGAGTACGGGTGAGCCGGTTAATAGGGTTGCAGACCTACGGAGTTGGCAAAACGCATACGTGAAGGTAACCTAAAGACGATCCGTGAACTACAAATACGTGGACCTGAATAAATTCGAAACTGTCTAACGCTGACTGAATGAAGGTTAGTGACTGTCATTACTATTGACACTTTACATGCGTTGACGCTTCCTTCACCTCAATCTGCTCGTCGCGCGCTGCCCATCATAATCACGCCACTCTTTATTTATTAAATGCGAAGAATTTCTTAGCGAACTTCTGCGACTGAGCGTATCTATCTATCTATCTATCTATCTATCTATCTATCTATCTATCTATCTATCTATCTATCTATCTATCTATCTATCTATCTATCTATCTATCTATCTATCTATCTATCTATCTATCCGCCTACGACTTTGTGTTCTCCTGGCCGTTTCGTTAAGCGGATGTATACCAAAATTCGTGTGTCATAACATGGCCTTAATACGAACATAAATGACAGGTCATATCATGAAAATCATGACATGCATGTCATGAACACCATGATATACATTCCACGGCCTTAGGCGCCTGTGGCTGTCCCGTTAATTTTATAGATACCAAAATTGGTACGGCGTGACAAGAGTTCATGACGAACATAATAACAGGTCCTAACATGCAAATCATGACGCGCATGTCATGTGCAGCATGATTTACATGACATGGTCTCGGGGCGCTCGCGGCCGTGTAAATGAAGGAACGAAAACTGGTATGACGAGACATTTCTGTATGACGAACATAACTGACACGTGGTAACATGAAAATCATGACATGCATGTTATGTACGACATGATTTACATGCCACGCTCATGGCGCACTCGCGGTCATTTAGCTAGATTGATATAAACCAAGATTGGTATTTTGCGATGTGACTGTATGAAGAACATGAATAACAGGTGGTAGCATGAAAGCCATGACATCCATGACATGTATGTCATGATTTACATGCCACGCTCATGGTGCATTCGCGGCCGTTTCGCTTGCATGATATACACCAAAATTGGTATTGCGCGACACAACCGTATGACAAACGTAAGTGAGAGGTGGTAACATTAAAATCATGATTTGCAAGTCATGTACGACCTGATTTACATGCCACGCTCATGGTGCGCTAGAGGCCGTTTCAGTAGATTGATATACACCAATATATATATATACATACTTATACATATACGGTGCATGACGGCGGCGACGGCGACGGCGACGGCAAAATCCAGCCGTGACTGTCCATATAATTGCTATCGCAATAAATCGGTATTGCGCGAAGTGACTGTATGAAGAACATAAATAACAGTTGGTAAGATGAAAACCATGACATGCATGTCATGTATGTCATGATTTACATGCCACGCTCATGGAGCACTCGTGGCCGTTTCGCTTGCGTGATATACACCAAAATTGGTATTGCGCGACGCGACTGTGTGACGAACGTAAATGAAAGGTGGTAACATGAAAATCATGACATGCATGACATGTACGACATGATTTACATGCCACGCTCATGGCGCACTCGTGGCCGTTTCGCTAGATTGATATGCACCAAAAGTGGTATTGCGCGATGTCACTGTATGAAGAGCACGAATAACAGTGGTAACATGAAAACCATGACATGCATGCCATAATGTCATGATTTACATGCCACGCTCATGGTGCATTCGCGGCCATTTTGCTAGCTTGTTATACACTAAAACTGGTATTCCGCGATGTGACTGTATGATTAACATTAGTGACAGGTGTTAACATGAAAACCATGACATGCATGTCATGTGTGGCATGATTTACATGCTATACTCATGGTGCACTGGCGGCCATTTCGCTCGTTTGATATACGCCAAAATTGTATTGCGCGATGTGACTTTACGACGAACATAAATGAGAGGTCTTGACATGCGAATCATGTTATGCATGTCATGTACGGTGTGATTTGCATGCCACTGTGATGGGGCGCTTCCGGCCGTTTTGTTAACTGGATATATACCAAAATTGGTATGGCATGACACGAGTGCGTGATGAACATAAACGACAGGTCATGCATTGTATATACCAGAACATGCGTTTCATTGGAATGGTATATACTAGGTTGTGCATGCATGCGAGCATGGCAAACATGGGATATATGGTGGACTAGATGCCATGGCATGAATGATTTCATTTGGATCAAAGACAAACAAGACGATGTATGCAGCTCTTTGCTGGCTGCTTCGCATTACATCGATTCCCACAGTGCGTGGGATCTGCCGGTTTTTTATTTAGTTATTTATTTATTTATATGTTTATTTATTTATTCATTTATTTATTTATAATACTGTAAGCCAAACGCTTAATTAGTGTTAATGAATCTGGTCACAAGTAAGTAGTGTCACATGAAAATTATGCCGGTTACGAGAAAAAAAAGTATTCTGCGTCGATATTTGCGTTTGTAAGCGGCAAATGTCAAGTAGGCTTAGGCGACGTAGTTCAAACTTGGTAAGTTTCAGGCAGTACCTTCTGAATGGCGGCTCAAAAAGACTTCAGACATGACTAATTAGCGCAAAAAAGCACAACGGAAAACATGAAGAACACAGACGGGGCGCGGCGTTCAAGTTCAACTGATAATTCACTCGCGGAAAAAAAACATGTAATTCACAAGATGCTCATGAAGCTGCGCGACACGAAAAAAAAAAAAAAAAAACTCGAAGAACGCACCCATATAAACACCACTGACCAGAAACACAAAAGACCAAGAAATTTTTACGCATTATGCATAACAAAAGGAAAAAAACGGGTGATGAGTGGCTGATTCCGCGACAACAACGATCTCACTAAGAGTTAGCGGCAATCTTTTCGCTGTGGCACGAAAACTCAAGAGTACTCGCTAAGACACTCTCAAAATGCCCACAAGTTTCTGTTAACACGGTTTTCTCCGGCTCAGTAACGAAAATTCTCTTCGACACAGCTCGCTCCGACACGCAATCACAAGACTTATAAGTGAGCCGGACATACTCGTACTCAAATTGGTCGAATTTACACTCCGTCTGACTCACTCGGGCTCGCACTCACTGATCCCATTCGCACCCAGTCTCACAGGTGGATCTGGTCCGATTGTTTGTCAGTAATGTGGCTGACGATTTCACGTGATCACGACATCATGTGATGTCATCTTCATGTACGTCATAGTGACGTTATGATGACGTCAAATATTTTGGCGATTCGTCACGTCGGGATGACGTGACATGGTAACGTCATCAAGTGATGATGATATTTTGTATCACTCGTGTTGATGCCATCACCGTGGGACGCTGACTCAGCAATATTGGTGTTTGATGACGCATCTAAGACTTGCGCAATAATAAATTCTGTACCAGCGTCGCGTATGGACTTCTGGCTAGCGTGACATTCATTTATAAGATATCGAACGAACTGCGACAGAGCACAAAACAAAGCACATGTAGCAGACACAAAACTTAAAAACTCCTTGCATTTGGGCTTCATAGCTGCGACACCTGCGACAGATTGTAATTTTCGGATCTCACAGTTGGCGATACAACCGCTCAAGTTCATGCGTCGAAACTGGTACTATTACAAATCTGTACGCACATTGCATACATAGTCGTGTATTTATCTAGTACACATTACGTTACCAAAATATATTAGCTGAGGGTAGAAACTCTACGTCGCTAAAGCTCAAATTGTTTAGGATGACACTGCTAGAAGAAAAATGTAAAATTAAAATCAGCAAATAGCTTGCACGTATCTTACCTGGTGGAAAAAGGAGCGTTCCTTCACGCCTTGGAGGATTCCATGCACTTGACCTTCCAGCTACGACGAGGAGGGTGACTACCACGTAAGCTTGAAACATGCTGACTTAACAAGTCACACAGCTCCTGCAAACAAATGCTTGACAATCATATTGTGATAGTGAAGCACACTGATTGATCGAATTCATAAGTTTACATAGACCAACAGAGACAAGTTTCCATCTTAAAATGAGTTCGGCAACTTTTGTTGAGATCAAAAATTATCTTTTGTCGTTTGATAAATAGCGTGTTCTTCTAGTCTTTTAGAACCATGTGCTACTAAGCCGTCATCTGTGTTTTAAAAAGTGTTGTATATTCTAAATAATGTCAACTTAGCGCCATATAAAAGTGAGTCTAATGAATGAACGATATTGCTTGTATTAGTGGAAAACAATTCGTGATAGATGTAATTTATGCAACACTTAAAAGCTAATATTTCTTTGCTAAGCCATCCGCAAATAATACCTTAAATGAACCTCATAGAAAACGTGTAGGAAAGTATAGGAGACGTTATTTGCAGTGATTGTAACATAAATCTGAAGGAGTTAAAGTGGACAAAAAGATAAATTGCCGCCAGCAGGGACCGAACCTGCAACCTTCGAATAACGCGTCCGGTGCTCTACGAGGGAAGGGATGCGCGCTTGTTGGTAGCACATCTTCAGTAAGCTTCGCTGTAGCGCATGTAAAAGACAGAACAAAATATATATAGGCACACATAGACACACAGAGCTCTAACCTTCAACCCCTTTTATGTGCGCTACAAGGAAACTTACTGAACAGATGATCTACGCATTCAGCTGCGGCGGCCGTCGTCCTTCTGCCCACTTTATGTGTGTATCTGCGCACTTAAACCTGGGAATGTTAGTCAGCGCGACTCTTAACCATGACGGCGTGTGTGCAACACTTTTTTGCCTGCTGAGCTACCTCACATACTACCTGAAGCCCTAGCTAATAAATGATCACGCCCTACGCCCATGATGCAACAATCCGAATATTGCCAGCTCCTGAGGCTCTTGATAGATTTGACATTAGTAATCAGTTTTATTCTGCCAACTTAAGCCGCCGACTAAGCGGCCAGCGTGCGTACCGTATGAAGGAAGCGAGGTTAGAGGCCTGTAGCTCGAGACATCGACACAGTGCGCCTTCGCTCTCTTTCGTTCTCGTTCGCTCATTCGATTACGACACCGATGCGAACGGCGACGCCCCTCAACGATGGAATGGGCGCCTAGAGATGCACACTAAAATTTGGATGCAGTTGCATTCATTGTGAAAGCTGTAGAAAGTGTAGAGCAGTGAGTCGCCCGTCCTTCAGCGACGCTCGCGTTCACGGGCAACCGCGTGCTGGCGTTACAAACGTGCAGCCTGCTCAGCGGAAGAGGAAACCTTTCATGGTTATGGAGTGGCGCACTCTCGCCTGCTCATTTCCCTCTTCCTCACAATGACTACCCTTTTCTGATCACGTAGCGCAAAATTTGACACAGGACAAGAGAGGGGGACGAAGACGAGCGCTTACTTCCAACAAGGTTTATTTCGAGGAGCGTACACATATATACTCTCGAAATGCGAAAAACAAACAAATCATTCAAGAAGCTCACAATTGCCATGCGCGAAAATCTTACATTCTCAGGAAAGACAATTCTTTTTGACAAAGCCCGAGAGAGGGAGTGCTGATGCGGTTCAGCCCTAATCTACAAATCCTCTCTGCCTCGATAATTTCCCTTGTCGTTTTATTTCTGTTTTTTCCTACGATAATGGTGTCATGAAAAAGCGGTTTGCAGCCACACGTGCTGCAGTGCAATGCCAGGAAACCATCGCGACCATTTTTGACATTACAAGCATGTTCCCGGAGCCGGTCATTAATACAGCGGCCAGTTTGTCCGCTACGTGATCAGTTATGCATTACCAACATGCCCAACTTCATACTCTTGTCAACTACCCTTTTCCACAGCCTTGCTACAACTATAAATGGCCATGGCATGATTTGCCCTCTACTCCTCCTTTCATCCCTCCTCAACCTCAGATCTAGTCATCCTCACTTTCCTTTTCAGCACCTTGCTATATTGTACGGCCAGGCTACTCGCAACCATCCCTCTCATTTTTTTCTTCCTCTTTACCGTCACGCCCCACCTAACCCCACTTGCTTTTTCGCCTTGCTATACTGTAGTACACGTGACTGTGCTATGCCTTACCCTCTTCCACTTTTCCGTCATAATCACCCTCATATCTGTCCCCAGCACCCTGACTTCCATTTCAAGCCGTGTGCTAGTTTACTATACGCGGTTGCGCAGTACTAACCCTCCCCTGCGTTTCCTTAGCCTCACGTCTGTCCTCCTCGCCCTCACTTTCTTTGACATCCCGTCGCTATACTGCACTATACACGGCGATGCTACACTTTACTCTTCACCTTGTCATTTCCACCCTCAAACCCTCAGCACTGTTCTAGTCACCCTCACTTTTCTTTTCCGCACCTTGCTATACTGTACGGCCGTTCTATGCTCCAATACCACTTTGACTTGGGCCAGTTGGTACATTTTCGGATACATGCAGCAAGACTTGGACGAAGACATGACACACATGAAACACAGACGAGCGCCGACTCTTAACTCTAAAAGGATCCCCGCTCACCAACACATGAAAATGCTTCTGTAGGTATCTTGCTACCAGGCGTTTCCACGTACAATATTCGGAGGCAATGGCTCGAGGAGGTGCTCCAGCCTTGTGTGTCTTCATCGTGAAGAAAACTTCAAGAGGTGCCTTCGGCTGCTTCTTTGCTTGTTTTTTTAGGCGATCAAGATTTAGTCATTCTAGGATTTTCATTGCCGTTCTGTTTTGTTTCAGGGCATTGAAATCAACTTGCTTGAAATTCTTCCTAATTGAAATACCAGCCTTTTCTTTGAACAAGGGTTTCTATAGCACCGAGAACCCACCTTCTTTATCATCAAGAAGAACCACAAGGCCGCGTTCCTCGATGACCACGTAAATTTATCCAAGAGGATGCTTTGACGACGGAAAAGACACTACATGGCGCTTTAGGCAGGCCACACCACCCGACAACACGGCGTCTCTGCTATGCTCCCCATCGCAGTCCGCAATCCTGCGTACCATGGCTAGCATTTCCTGACGGCGCACGGAAGGTGTGAAGCAGTACTTTGGCCCCTTGTCCAAAAGGTTCTTGAGATCTGTTTCATCGAAGACTTTTACCTGACTAACTTCAACTGCTCGATCTTTTTGTCTTTTCCCGAAACTAATGAGGGCTCTTTGCCATAGACATTCAGTTGACGTGGCCACTTGCTTTTTAAACGCAGCCAAACGTCTCGCCTTGTTTGGAAGGTCCAGTTAACACAAGACCCTGTAGCCAGTCATGAAGCAGTGTAACTTGCCTCCTATACTCAGATTTCAGTATTTTGCAGCCACGACGGCTGAAGGAACCCAAAAAGGGCTTCCACTTCGAGTGGAACAATTCGATGCTCGATGCAATAAGAAATGACTCTTGACTGGCAGGTAGACACAGCAATCAGGTTTGCAAATACTAAGGCCGGATCATTGCGGAAAGTTCCAGATAAGAAGGGGCCCAATGTAAAGAAATCTGTTCCCATAACGCTTCGACTTGGGAGAGCTGGTACATTCTCGGATGCATGCAGCACGACTTGGACGAAGACAGGAGACACATGAAACACAGACGAGCGCCGACTCCTAACTAGAAAAGGATCTCCACTCACCAAAACATGAAGATGCTTCTGTAGGTATCTTGCGAACTGGGGTTGCCATATACCATATTCCGAGACAATGGCTCGAGGAGGTGCTCCAGTCTTGTGTGTCTTCATCGTGAAGAAAACTTCAAGAGATGCCTTCAGCTGTTTCTTTGCTTGTTTTTTGAGGCTATCAAGGTTTAGTCCTTCCAGGAATTTCAGTGCCTTTCTTTTTTGTAGAACTGAAAACTGGGCAAGTTAGTAACGATTCATGGCTGGTCGATACAAACAGCGCAAAAGACGAAGACAGACTAAAGGAGGGACAGAACACGAGCTTTTTTGTTTCTGGGAATTGAAATCAACTTGCTTGAACTTCTTGCTGATTGCGATACCAGCCTTTTCTTTGAACAAGAAATACCGGCGCTCGTCTGCGTTTCATGTGTCTTCTATCTTTGTCCAAGTCGCACTGCATGTATCCGAGCATGCTATGCTAAGCCCCACCTCTCCTCCTTTTCCTCCTCCTTACCGTGACATCGCACCTACCGCCACTTGCTTTTCGCCTTGCTATACTGTAGTACACGTGACTGCGCTATGCCTTACCCTCTTCCACTTTTCTGTCATCATCACCCCCATACCTGTCCCCAGCACCCTCACTTCCATTTCAAGCCGTGTGTTAGTTTACTATATGCGGTTACGCAGTACAAACCCTGCCCTGCATTTTCTCACCCTCACGTTTGTCCTCCTTGCACTCGCGTTCTTTTGACACCACCTCGCTATACTGTACTGTACACGGCTATGCTATGCTTTACCCTTCACCTTGTCCTTTCAGTCCTCACCCTCGCTTCGTTACCGCAACAAGGGCTTTAGCCTTGCCCTTGTTGTTTCCTTCCTCCACACCATCGCATCAGTCTTGCTCACCCTTACATTCCTATCCCACCTCCTTGCTATTCTCCTTTTCAAATTCTCACGCCAGGGAGGCGCCATATTGAAATGCGCGCCGTCTAACGTGCAAGATTGGCGAAATCGCCATCTTGGGCTGCGCGTACTCGAACCGGCGCGCTATCTGTTGGTGTGACGTCCCTGCTAAAGCCTGTGTTTGCTGATTTTTCGTTTCTTTAAGCTGTTTTGTTTGGTATCGTCGCTGCCATTGACTTATTCGTCGCTGTCTGAACCGTTCAGCGGCGCGCATTCGCGCTTGCAACGCAAGAATGAGCTCCGCGTCTGTGAACGGCAGTGCTTCGTCGTCGGTACCAGTAGCAGCAAGCGTATACTAGAAGGTCGATCACGGCGTGAAGTGTTAATAATCGGTAACTAGAATGCTCTTGCAGCTGTCTACCGATTTCCTTTATTGGCGTACTAAACGTCTACGGATCAATCATCAGTTTCAACCTCCGCGCATACTCGTTCGCGACGCGTAAGTTTGTCAGCTGTAAACTGTAAACACCGCACAATTCTTCTTCACAGATACCTTGACCTACATTCACCCCAACGACGCCGAAGACTAGGTCGAAGACACGTGTGAGTGGCCAGGAATACGGCGAGTGAACATTGTTAATATATCGTTAAGGCGAATGTGTGGGGTCTTTGCCAGGTGTGCAACTACGAGGCACTGGAGTCGCACAACTACGTGCAGTCTGGCTGGGTGGGTCGGTCACTGGAGCACAATGTGAAGGAAAAAGTCGTGCTGGTGAAGGGGAATGTAACACCGTCGCCAGCCGTGAACAGTAGGCCCCATCGCGCGTGGGTTGCCGCGAGGCCCTCCGGTGAAGTACGGAGCGCGCAGGCTGCACATGCGTAACCGGACAAGGCGGAGTTTGCAGCCGTGCCGGCCGCTGTATTATGGACGATATGATGTACGAATCCGCAACATTCTTACGAGTTACTAGGTGAGTCATCAGTGGCTTGCGTACCCTCCTATCCAGGGTGCTGCACGGGAACGTTGTTCTCGTCGGTTTTCTTGCCGCCAACGAAATACCGGTAAGAGAGACGTGACGATGGTGACACGCGGAAGTTCTTCCGATTTACTGAAGCCACCCACTGCTGCCGCAATTCAGGCGACGAAGGAAAACGATGCAGCGCGAACATGCCACGCTTGCACTCATCGCGTGGCGTACTGTGCTGCGGACACACGACTGCACCTAAAATATTGCTCTTCTGCTGCTTGTTCGTTCACTCGTACACGACATAGTGATGGTCAGATGACTTGCTATGCGAATACAGTAAATTTTCTGCCATGATAGTCACTTCGTATCGGAGACGGGCGCACAACACAGTCACACAAACGCGTACCAAAGCAACGCAAACACGGCAGTGGCGCAGCCCAAAGCACGATGGCAACACTGAGAGCATACCCTCTACCCCTGCAGCTGACTGGTTCGAGGCTGCTTCTGTGAAAAGGTCTATGCATGGCTATGCTACAGAACAATGTGCTATGGATATGCTATTACTCCCCCCTTCTTTCTACCCCTCCTCCTCACCGTCACTTCACTTTCCCGCATTTACTATATGTCAAGAATGACAAGGGCAAGAAAAGAAGAAGAGGAAGAAGTTATTTTTGAACAGATAATTTTTAGAGCGTTTCATTCTCTAATCACAGTTGTATATATAGGTATTTTTGGCCGTTTTTCTTTCGTTTCGTTTTTCCCCTTTAAGATTTATGAAGTTGTACTGGTTATGTGTAACGCATAAAATATTAATTTTTAAAACCGTTTCCTTCAAAAAGTGAATCCAATCTTTGAGAAAGGCACCGTTCGATTCATGGTCTATCCCCCTAAGTGGGTTGCCCTAAGTGTCTGAGGAACAACAACAACAACAACAATGATTTCAAGGCTGGAATGAAGTAAAAAGGAAGACGAGAAAAGAGTGCGCGGGGTCGCCAGATTGGAACAAGCGGGCGCGCGCAGTGAAGAACGTGAGAGCCGGGACGCATCGTTCGAGGGGCTGACAGCTGCGGAAGTTGTGGCTGGGTCTTGCCCCAGGCTCCCGCCCGAGCACCTGCCTAGGTGAGCAGCACACCGAACTACCGCTGACCCTGGCCTGCAGTTTTTCGCCCGAGCACCTGCCTCGGTGTGCCGCTCACGGATCTACCGCTCTCCCTGGGATGCAGTTTCTCGCCCGAGCACCGGCCTCGGCGAGCAGCTCAAGGAACTACCACAGATCCTGGGCTGCAGTGTATCCAGCCCGAGCACCTGCCTCGGCGAGTAACTACCGAAACTACCGCCGCAGTGGCTGCTTTAACATTTACGCCACCGTTGAGCATTCATACGGCGTGTCGTCATCCCCCTTGAGAGGGACTCCCAGCGGACCGGAGGCCCCGCCGGAACCGTATGCGCGAAAACTAGTGAAACCCAAACGGTAGCGGACGTCGAAACACGAGACATTAAGACATTTCATTTTATTTGTTTCTCCGAGTGTGCGTGTTTATGTTGTTCTTTTGTCTTGTGATTATTCTGGATATGAAGTGGGAGCTTTTCTTGATACCATCGGCCTCTGTGATTCATTTCGCACAGCCCGACGAGCGTACCAGGCACCAGCATACGCTTGACACTGTACCATACTATACAAAGCCACGCCATATTGCTTTTGTCTGCGTGACGCCATACATGGCGTGACAACGAGAAAAATATAGAGGGGAAGAGAAAGAAAGACGAAGAAATAGAGAAAGACTAAGAAATAGCTAGGAAGAATAATTAGAATTGTTAAGCTGTTTATTGGACGGCACTCGGCGACAATGCACTATTGCGACAGTCAAGGCAAAAGCACGGGCTCGGAGCGCGAGTGGCGTTTAGAAGAGGACGACCCACTAGGAGCCGCTGGAGAGCGCAACTGTTAAGCAGTACGAATTGCTTCGCCACAATTACCCCGGGTACGAAAAGGTAGCCGTCCGGCGACCTAACAGCTCGTTACTATTAGTGGGTCATAGTAGGCCTTGAGGCGCTCCACGTTGAATATGTCGCGCCCTCGACGGCGCATATCCGAAGCTGGTTCGATGGGCTCGATCAGGTAGTTGACCGGAGATGTGCGCTCGACGACCCGATAGGGGCCTTCGTATTTCGGCAGTAGTTTTGAAGAGAGGCCGGTTGCAGTGGTAGGGACCGAGAGCCATACGAGCGCTCCGGGGAGGAACGTGGACTCAGAAGTGGTGGTGCCACCGCGAAGGTTCTTCTGCCGCTCTTGTTCGTGCGTTGTAAAGGCCTTTGCAAGCTCGCGACACTCTTCAGCAAGCCTGGCTGTGTCAGAAATAGGCGCACAATCAGATGGATCCGGCTTGTGTGGTAGTATCAAGTCAGTGGTGTGCAACGGGTGCATTCCGTACAGCAGGAAGAAGGGTGAAAAACCAGTAGTGCTCTGAGGGGCGGTATTATAGGCGTAGGTGATGAAGGGCAGAATGGCATCCCAATTTGTGTGATCGGCGGCGACGTACATTGAGAGCATGTCGCCGAGCGTGCGGTTGAAGCGTTTGGTTAGGCCATTCGTCTGCGGGTGGTAAGCAGTAGTTTTGCGATGAACAGCATGGCACTCTTTGAGAATGGCTTCGACGACTTCCGACAAGAAGACACGGCCTCGATCGCTGAGAAGCTCCTGGGGTGCACCGTGACGCAGCATGAATCGGTGTAGCAGGAAGGACGCAAGCTCACGCGCTGTAACCGCTGGGAGGGCGGCGGTTTCGGCGTATCGCGTTAGATGGTCAACGCGACGATGGCCCAACGGTTACCAGCCGACGTCAGAGGAAGTGGTCCATACAAATCGATGCCCACGCGCCCAAACGGACGGTTAGGGCAAGTTAATGGTTGTAGACCGACTGGTGACACGTGCATTGAAGGTTTTCGGCGTTGGCAATCGAGGCAGGAGCGGACGAACTTCTGCACGTAGCGGTACATCCCGCGCCAGAAGTATCGTTGTCGAATGCGGTGGTAAGTTTTGAATAGCCCAGAGTGCGCGTATTGCGGATCAGAGTGGAAGGACTCGCATATTTCAGCACGCAGACTTCGGGGTATCACAAGTAGCCACTGGCGGCCGTCGGCGTTGTAATTGCGTCGGTGCAGTAGGTCGTCACGAATGGCGAAATGGTGGGCTTGACGACGCAACGCGCGAGTGGTTGGTGTTGTCGACGGATCAGTGAGCAAGTCTATTAGCGAAGCGATCCATTTATCCTTGCGCTGCTCGGTAGCGATGGTGTGAACATCGATAGAAGAAACAGCAGTGTGAGACACTGAGCAGGAGGCATTGTCGTCAGGCAAGGGGGAGCGCGAGAGGGCGTCGGCGTCAGCATGCTGACGTCCGTTTCGGTACAGCACGCGGATGTCGTAGTCTTGCAGGCGAGTTGCCCAACGGGCGAGACGGCCCGAGGGATCCTTCAATGACGACAGCCAGCATAGTGCGTGGTGATCGGTGACGACATCAAATGGGCGACCATACAAATAAGGTCGGAATTTTGTAAGGGCCCAGATGATCGCCAGGCACTCTTTTTCCGTGACAGTGTAATTGGTCTCGGTTCTAGTAAGCGTACGACTTGCGTAGGCGACGACATATTCGGGGAACCCTGTTTTGCGTTGCGCAAGAACAGCACCGAGGCCTACACCGCTGGCGTCCGTGTGTACCTCCGTTGGGGCCGTAGGGTCGTAGTGGCGTAGTATGGGAGGAGACGTCAACAAACGACGGAGCTTTGCGAACGCGTCGTCGCATTCGGACGACCAGGAATGTAGGGGCCCGTTACTTCCAAGGAGCTTCGTCAGCGGCGATATGATGGTGCCAAAGTTGCGTATGAAACGTCGAAAATAGGAGCACAGTCCTACGAAACTGCGCAGTTCTTTGACGGACGTAGGTTTGGGAAATTCGACCACGGCCCGAAGCTTGGCCGGATCGGGAAGGATTCCGTCCTTGGACACGACGTAGCCTAGGATTGTGAGCTGCCGTGCTGTAAATCGGCACTTCTTCAGGTTCAGTTGGAGGCCGGCGTTGGTCAAACGCGTCAAAACATGCCGCAGACGTTGAAGATGCGTGGAGAAGTCCGGAGCGAAAACGACGACGTCGTCCAGGTAACACAAGCACGTGTGCCATTTCAAGTTGCGCAGAACGGTGTCCATCATGCGCTCGAAGGTCGCGGGCGCATTGCACAGACCAAACGGCATGACGTTGAACTCGTACAAGCCGTCGGGCGTGACAAAGGCTGCCTTCGGTCGAGTGTCATCAGCCATGGGTACTTGCCAGTACCCCGAGCGCAAATCGAGAGATGAAAAGTATTCCGCTCCTTGAAGGCTGTCAATCGCGTCGTCGATTCGCGGCAGTGGATAAACATCCTTCCGAGTGATCTTGTTGAGCCTTCGGTAGTCCACACAGAAGCGCACAGAACCGTCCTTCTTGGCAACGAGAACAACAGGAGACGCCCACGGGCTGTCCGAGGGTCGAATAACGTCGCGTCGAAGCATATTAGTTACCCGACGTTCTGTGGGAGACACGCGATATGGACGTTGCCGCAGTGGTGGTTGGACGCCAGTGTCGATGCGATGCGTATCAGCGGACGTGCGGCCGAGAGAAGTTTGCCCGACATCGAAAGAAGAACGAAATTCTTCCAACAGGCACAGAAGCTGGGAACGCTGGACCGACGTAAGGTTGTCAGCAATGGAGTGACCAAATACATCCGCGGTTGAGGAATCAGACGTGGAAACGGCACTGATGGTACGGGAACAGGTGCACTGCGAGTCATCGGGTGCGTCCAGAACTTGTGCGTTTTCGAGGGGCTCCACTCTGCCGAGAAATTCCCCTCGCACCAACGTAACAATGTGCGGGGATGGGTTGGTAACAAAAATAGCGGTGCTACCCTGAGTGACTTGCACGGTCGCGAAAGGTACCAGCAACCCTTTCCTAGTGCAAACGCGGCCAGGTGGCGAATGGAGTGCAATTGTGTCGCAGAGACCGGCGCAGTAAACTGGCACAGCCGTCGACGAGTTCGGAGGAACTTTGATATCGTCTTTGACGAGGGTCTTGGTGAATGCCGATGGACTGTCCGCCGGCGTGAAATGTGAGAACGGTGAGAGTTCGAGGGCGGCTGGTGCGCAGTGATTTATGGCGTCGTGGCGGGAGAGAAAATCCCATCCCAGGATGACGTCGTGGGAGCATGCAGGAATTATGATGAACTCGACGTGGTACAGAACTTCCTGAATGACGACGCGAGAAGTGCATACTGCTGTAGGCCTAATACTCTGGGAGATGGCGGTACGGAGGGACATCCCAGAAAGTGGCGTCGTCACTTTTCGAAGTAAGCGGCTAAGTTTTGCGTCCATAACGGATACGGCGGCTCCAGTGTCGACAAGGGCAGATGCGCGAACACCGTCCACAGACATTCGATGGACTTCGCTGAGGGCTTTTACAGTTCGATAGCGTCGCAGCCCTTGCCTAGTGGACTGCGACGACTAGTTTTCCTGCTCTCGTGCGACAGAACGTGGCCACATTGGTGACAGCGAGCGACGGCGTGGAGACGGAGAGCGGCGAGTGGATGGAGCTGGGCGTGACGTCGGCGACATAGGCGGGTCGTCGTAGAATGCACGGCTGGACTGGCTGGTGGTGGTTGACGCGACTCGAGGCGGCTGCACGCGATGGCAGTAACGGGCTACGTGACCAGCATAACCGCATGCAAAGCAGATGGGCCGATTGTCAGGTGTGCGCCATCGGTTCGCCGGGGCAGGTCCCGCCCACGTCGCAGGATGCGATTGACGGGGCGGCTGCTGAAATGACTGCAAGGTGGGTTGCAAGTACTGCAGAATGGGCAAGTGTAGGGTCATGCAATAAACAAAAAGTTGGAAGTTTAGCGCTCATCCTGTCGCCTGTGTTTCCTTCTTCGCTGAAGCCTCTTTCCTTTATGCTCAAACTGAGCTGCGCTATAACAATACGTTGTGGGTTGCAAGATGACGCGAGATGCTGCAAGATGACGGCAGCATACGTAACCGGCACGCCCGCTTCGAAGGACGGAGGTCTAGCGGCGGCTTCGGCGTAACTCAACGGTGAAACCGCAGGGATTGCCTGGTGCGTCCTGGCGACAACCTGAGCATAACTCTGTGGCGCAGGAGCCGGAGGTTGCTGGTGGTACTCAGGCATCACCTCCGCGATTTCCTGCTCAATCGCTCGGCGGATGGGAGGAAGAAGGGTCGTCGACGACTGTTGAACGTGCGGCGGGTGGGCGAAGGCCAGGAGAGAGAACTGGCGTGCGATTTCCTCGCGCACGAATGCCTTCATTTCTGCCAGCAGCGTGGCCTGGTCAGGTATGGCCGCCATGCCAGCAAGCTCTTCGTCGCGTGATGGAGAGCGACGGGTCATCGAGCGTTGCCGGCGGAGCTCCTCGTAGCTCTGGCACAGTGTTATGACCTCGGCCATGGTGGAAGGGTTTTTAGCGAGCAACATGGTGAAGGCATCGTCGTCAATGCCCTTCATAATGTTCCGGATCTTGTCAGACTCGGACATGGTGCCGTTGGCGTCCTTACACAAGTCCAGGACGTCTTCGATATAACTGGTGAAAGATTCACCGGCCTGCTGAGCTCGTTCGCGTAAGCGCTGTTCTGCTTGCAGCTTACGAACTGCAGGGCGGCCAAAAACGTTGACAGCGGTCTTGAAATCCGACCAAGTAGCAAAATCGGACGCGTGGTTGTTGTCCCACAAACTTGCTACTCCCGCGAGGTAGAAGACCAAGTTGCTCAATTTGCCTGCTTCGTCCCATTTGTTGGGTACGCTCACGCGCTCGTAAATTGCGAGCTTCTCAAGCTGCCTATAACAGCTTTTTTCTTAGCCCTTGCCCTTGTGTAACGACGTTTACAATGGAAACAAATAAAGACAAAAAAAAACGTTGCCACAGAGCTACTCACCGACGCCAGCAACGTCGGACTTGGAGCTGTATTGGTTCAATGGCAAAATGGTCTTGAGCGTGGGATTGCCTATGCAAGTCGAGTGTTATCATCTCCGGAGAAAAACTACTCTGCAACAGAAAAAGAATGCTTGGCTGTTGTTTGGGCTCTAACAAGCTTTCGACCATACTTGTAAGGCCGCTCATTCAGAGTAGCTAGCGACCACCATTCTCTATGCTGGCTTGCCAATCTCAAAGATCCTTCACGTCATCTGGCACGGTGGGGCCTTCGGCTTCAAGAATTTGACGTTACCATCATTAACAAGTCAGGACGCAAACACACCGACGCTGACTGTCTCTCACGTGCACCATTCCGAAGTGCCAACGCTGACCTTGATGAGGATGACACTTTCCTTTCCTCTGTATCAGCAACCGACTTTGCTCAACAACAGTGCGATGAATTTGAGCTCAGCCGACTCATTGACTATCTAGTCTTCCTCGAAACTTCGCACGCTCGCTAGCCTCCTTTTGTTTCAGGGATGGCGTCCTTTTATAAGAACATCGACCATACGCAAGCTACTTACCTGCTAGTTGCGCTGACCTCACTTCGTGAAGATATTTTACGTGATTGTCATGACAAACAATCGTCCAAACACCTTGGCTACACGCGCACGTTGGAATGAATTCGCGGCTCATATTACTGGCTACGTGTCGTGAAGACTGTCAAGCACTGCGTTCGCACGTGTTGCGACTGCCAACGTCGTAGGACTTCACCTTTCCGCCCAGCGGGATTGCTACAACCAATCGCCACACCGAAAGCACCATTTCATCAGGTTGGCATGGACTTGCCGTGATCACTTCCCACGTCTTCGTCTAGAAATTGGTGGATTGTGGTCACCCACGATTATTTAACACGATACTGCGAAACAAAGGACCTGCCCAATGCTACCGTATAGGCCTGACTGGCTGCCCAGGCGGCGCTGCGAAAGCGGTGCTAAAAAGCGCCCCCTATGATAAGTTCTTTGGTTTCGAGTAGTCAGACTGGCGGCCGCATGCAGCACTAAGCTCAGATGTGCAATGGAGCCGCCGCTGTCGGTTGTGCTGCGCTTTGGATCTCGGCCAATTTCTGGCGTGGCTGAGTTCTTCAGGCCAAGCAATCTGCGTAAACGCAAGAAGTTCGTCAACGTCAAGTATGTTTACGACGTGCAGGAGATTGAAGGAACCATTTCGGTGCGCTGCAACTCGCAAGTGCAGCGAATCTCATACGACGTTGAACTCGAGTTAAGTTTTACGAGGCATGCTCGCGCGATTAACGATAGTGCATAAACGAAAAGATTGCTGTTAAGAAAGCCGAAATGATTTGCATTACACGACGAAACGGAATCAAGAAAGGTCCAGTGACGAAGGCTAGCCGTCGGCGGCCCGAATGAGCGCATTCGCGCAGTGTGCCGTTTTCTGCCGCATTCAGTCGCAAACATACTTTTTCCTCATGCACGGTCGTAATTTTCAACATTTGCTTCGAGGGAATTCGTCAAATTCTGTGAGCGTGCGGTGGCGGTCGAGGAGCGACGGCGCGCAATGTTTACAGCCGGCCGCTGGAAGCAGCCGGCTGTAAGCTGCCGGAAAAATCGTAGGCACATACGCAGGGTGACTCATGGCATCGTTTTTCTCGTTTCCCACGAAATGCCGGCTGCATATCCTCGTGATCACCGTCGGCAGCCACGGCGTGCCGTCTGTACTGCACACTGGGAATATATAAATATATAAAAGCGTGCACGCGCGTACGAAAAGTAATCAGCACGTTGCGTTGCAAACCACGTTTTGCTCGCGTACTCACTTCACACGTCGGATGGCACGTATCCAGCGGTTCGGTCGCTCGACTTCGTACGGCTTTCAGGGGAACCAGTAAAACCGCACATTAGGATCCTTACCCCCACTTTTGAGGCAAATAACCACGCAACAATAACGGCGGCGACCGCGCTTCGGGACCGCGCCTGACCGCGCGCTGCTCAGAGCCGTTGCCCGGACCACCTGCTTTCGGCACGGTTTGTTGAAGCAGGGATCGCTCGTCAAACATGTCAGACTCTGCAGGCATAGCGGACAAGTTCCTGCGTACGTTTTAAGCACTTTTTGAGCCTGAAAACTAGGCGCAAAATTAAGTAAAATGCTCAAAGCAACTGAGAACTGCGTAACTCGCCGGTCGGCGTCCATTTTTGACTACCCAAGCAACTTCGGCGCACGCCACCAGGCTCCGCCACAGTACTCAAAACTCCAGCGCGTCAGCCCTATCCGACATTTCCCAGTTTTTCGTGAACAATATTGTACTTCGACACAGAGCGCCAGCTGTCATAATTACTAATCGTAGGACAGCTTTCACCGCAGAGACGCTACAGGAAGTCTTGAGGCTGAGTGGCACAGAACATCGCAAAACGACAGCTTAACACCCCCAGACAAACGGACTCGCTGAACGGCTTATCAAGACGATTGCCGAGATGCTGTCAATAGTGTGGCCACTGACCACAACAACTGGGACGATATCCTCTCTTACGTAACTTTTGCTTACAAAACTGCAGAGCAAGACAGTACAGGTTTCACCCTGTTTCGCTTAGTGCGTGGTCGAGAGGTCGCTACAGTGGTCAACGCAATGCTCTCCCCGATAACCTTGGAATGTTTACACGGACGCTGCCACGTTCAACGCGCCGCAGAGGCCCGTCAACTGGCCCGACGCCGTATTCAGTGTCACCAAACTGCACATGCATGCCACTATAATCTTCGCCACCAAGAAGTTACCTTCACACCACGCGATGAAGTCTGGGTGTGCACGCCAATCCGACAGCGTGGCCCGTCAGAAAAGTTACTACGGCACTATTGCAACCCCTACAAGGTTCTACGCCGACTCAGCGACGTAACCTACGAGGTTCTCCCAGAAGGCACCCCAAGACGCTCCGGTCGGCTTCCACAAACTGATGCGGCCCATGTTTCAAGGATCAAGCCATATTTCTCGCGTCGTCAATCGAATGTACAGTGACTTTTACTGCAATGGCTACGCAGCTTCTTTCTTTTTGTCGCTTTTATGCTTGTGTTGTGTCCTGCTTTCCATATTAATTTCTTCTGTGACAGTAGCATGTTCATTTAGCCTTACGACACAATTCGCAATGCCCACGAACTATAGGTGGCGCGCCGTGCTTTTCAAGATGGAGCAAGGAGGAGGGTCAACCCCTTTGTTAGCATAGGAACAAATAGGACGTGCGGACGTATGGCCCGTGCCACTTTCACCGGATGAAGTCATGAGCTGCGCTGAAATGGATATGAGACTAAAATACTTTCCCAAACCATGGAAAGTGCTAAATTCTCGCCACCAAATTATTTGCTGCGGTGTGAAATGTTATATTTCAGCTCTATTACCGTGCATAACGATGCTTTGCTAAATCATGTGCGTGCTACATAAAACTGCATGAACTAAAATTGACGTATGAGCTGAACGGCACTCCGAGGTAGTACGTACCGAGCCTGCCTGACGGATTTGCTGCAGTAGTAGGCCGCCAGTGAGTAGCGCCATTGCTGCTGCACGGGACCACACGTTTAATGTGGTGATGATTGGCAAACATAATACGCCGTCGTCATATTACTTGCGCAGACGGGAAGGCGGAGTTACGTCTTCGACGGAACACAAGCATTTAACATCCCATTCAGTAGCGCTTGTGCCACAGCCATGCTGAGGCTCTAGCCGTGTGCAATTCACTTCACTCGCATATTGCAGGTTCAACCAGCACGATCGAAACATGAATGTCGAAAAGAATGCACACGTATGCTTTTCGCAACGTCGAAGAAGTTAGCCGAGAGGCGTGGATTGTGGCCGTGACTGCACGTTCTATCCCTCTATTTCGCTTCGCTGGTCGAGCTCGAGCGTGTTGGCGGCATGCGGCGCTCCATAATATCCACAATAATTGTGATACATGCAATGCACAAGAGGAACTATGTTTTTATTTTGATCTAGCTCAAGGATATTATACATTAAATGACTTACGAGTGTGAAAGAATACTAACACACCAGGAGACGTGATGTGCAACTCGCTGCTCGTGAGTTAGCAGCTGATGGTTCATCGTCGCTGCCACTCTCCGTGCATTCACATTCTTCTACGTCCAGTGAAAAACCCTCGTCGTCAAGATGGTTTCTTTCAACATCACTGCTGAAAGCAATCTGAAGAATATCCTCCGCCGAACGAGTTCGATCACTCCGCGTCACCACGTTTACAATAAAGAGACGTCTGGGCGCGGAGAGCATTTTTGCTCTCAGACCGGTCAACAAGCAAATCGCTTGCAGTGTGCTGCCACGTACCAACAAACGTACAAAAACAAGCAGCGCAGTGGTGGCTCTGAAGCCCAACATGCTGGCGATGGATGGCGTGGAAAGCGTTCGCTCCACGAAAGGCGTCGAGCGGACGCGTCCTCGAATGATTGAAACGTCGATCGGACGATTCATAACAGCGCTTTGCAGACAAAGAATAGAGGCCCTATTCCAATGTATCGCCAACTTGAGATCGCTCAGGTATACGAAAGCACATCGCGAGCCCGCGCGACCTCCCGCGTACAGTGTTATGGGCCTCATGCACTACAATAAACACTGACCATGCTATATGCAAGTAAAACAGGGTGAGCTTCAACTGAATATGTCAGACGATAACATTTAACTAACCTACGTGGCTACAGAAAGCCTCGCGGAGCTGATAGTATGTCTACGCTGTGGGCTAGCATTGAAAGCGCGAGTTGTCACGTAGTTTCACGAAAACTTCGCGTCTAGCAAGAACGAATCAGATTTCTCGTGTCACGGAGGGCCCGGTTTGTTAACTGATGAAGGGAACATGTAAAGTCGTAGCGTTCCTTTCTTGCCAACGCGTTAACACTGAGGCTAGCACAGCCGAACAAGGGAGCGACTGTGTATAGTGCTGCCATTTTGTCGTCTACTAACCCTCCTCGAGAGGACGCTCCTGAATTCCGCTTAGCGGCGCGACAGTCTATGGGCATTGCGAATTGTTTCATTTATAGAGTGGCGTTCTTTCCCTCATTTTTAGCGCGCATAACCAGCATCGAGACGATGCTTTTCCGGCAGATGGAGTAATGCCACATGCCATCATGTATGAGCCATCTGCTGCGGCACGTACACGCTTAGGAGTGGAGGTGGAAGAGAACGCTGTTGTTGCTGGTCTGGTTCTGGGGAGGACTTCAACTCCTGGCTGTCTGTCTTATTTCGCCCGCGATAATGTATGCGAAAGTTAACTAGAAATTTGTTGTACGGTTTATCCGACACTTGGCTAAATAGTTTATTGAATAATTTCTTTTGGTCGACCGTCATAAATGGGGGGCGTATACAGGCAGTCTGCTACGTGCGCTTGTGTTTAGTTCGGCGCATTGTCGGGTCAGCGAGGCATCGCTCACTTTTGCGTGGTTGTATCGTGCGTATCTTTCATAGGTTATTTATTCGGTTATGGTTTGTTTGCTAGTGTGACACTTCAGACAAGCTGAACAACTCGTAGAATGTGTAGATAACCGCTCCTGTGACTGCAGACTGCTTTCGCTGACGCACGGCCGGCGTGCCTTTCGTGACGGTGAATGGGACACGCTAAGCGAAGAAACGCTGTACTGTAAGGTTGCCAAAGTTATGCTTTCAAGGCTGCTGTCTCGCTCTAGAGGTTTTCCTCGACTGGGAAGCGTGAGTTTTTGGACTATTGCGCTATTGTACTCATGAGCCATTGTATCATAATTTCTCCATCAGCAAAATATCTTGGCACGCATTGCAAGTACACTATTATTGCGATAGCAATTATACGGACACCCTAGGCTGATCTTTGCTGTCGCCGTGATGTCCCGGATATATATATATATATATATATATATATATATATCTATATATATATATATATATATATATATATATATATATATATATATATATATATATATGTATGTATGTAGATATATAAAAAAGGCACAAAGAAAAATAAAGGAGAAGCAAAAATTCCGAAGCACCCTACCGGGGATTCGAACCATCGACCCCACGTTCTAAGCCCGCTGCATTAGACAACTGATTTCGGTAATTTACCGGCCGCCAAATGCAAGCATTGCAAGTTACATGCAGTTTTACGATTACTTCTTGAAGTATGCTTGTTGTAATACCTTCCTCCTTACTTCTGCAGGAGATATTAATATTAACGTACTGGAGGAAAACTGTCACCAACGAGCTAAGTAACGCTTTACTCTCTAGTGGATTTAAAAATCTAATTAGTACGCCAACACGAATTACACGCTCCACTGCATCCGCACTGGATCTTGTCACTACCAATATTGACGCAGTAATTTATAGCGCAGGCACAATACCATCTGATATTAGCGACCACTGTCCCGTGTTCATGAGCTATTTTGCAAACCTCTCGATAAAGGGACGCGGCAGCTGCTGCATACCATACAGCATATTACACATCGAAGTCTTGATGTTTTTGCTCTCGATATAGCCAGTCAATGCTGCTTATCTGTATTTAAAGAGAAGAATGCCGATAACGCATATGATGCGTTCATTCAAGTTTTTAACGCACTTAGTAAAACATTTCCTTTCCAAACGTTAAAATCTGCAAGAAAACCAAGAAAACCCTGGGTCACTCGCGGCCACTTGGCATTGATAAAGCGTAAAAACATCTGTTATCGCACTTTTAGGGGCGAAGCTCCTTAAGGCGGCACCCGTTCGTCCCTCGTAGTCGTAGTAGTAGTCGTAGTGCGTAACCATTCTTAGGCTTTGACCTCCAAGGTGGTGCCGGTGGGAGATTTTTCCTGTGCGTTGTTGAACAATAAAAAATTCGCAGCGTGCGCGTTAACTAAAAGCCGAATTCTTCTGTCTCTCATTCCCCATTAGCAGCCATTGGCATGTTCCAGTAGGAAACGTTAGTAGAAGTAGAAGTGTAAGTGTTAGCTAAAAGCAGACTTCTTCTGTCTCTCATTCCCATTAGCAGCCATTGTTTACCTCCAAGGTAGTGCCTGGTGAGATTTCTCCTGTGCGTCATTAAACAATAAAAATTTTGTTAAAAACGCCGTTGATTGATGAAATAAACCAACGAAAGACGCCAGATGTTTTGTAAATGCAAAACGAAAGAACGCCAGATGTTTCTAAAGCAAAATGAAAAGACGCCAGCTGCTTAACGAAAGACGCCAGATGTTTTCTAAAGCAATGGTTTTCTAAACAATGAAAATTCACAGCGTACGTGTAAAATTAAAGTGAGCTGCAAGTCGCCATAACTCATCGAACCTTTAGTATAAACGCGCCCGATCTCACGTCGGTGATGATGTACTGGGCAGAATTCACGGAAGCTTCACTGTTTACCGATGAACCTCCGCAGCTTCGCCCACTCACCATCGTTCACTCCGTGGATATGCTGTGATTTTTTTGTGCCTAGACAAGCAAAGGCGCGCCGCCGGTCTCCGACAGATAGGGTGGCGATGGTTTCCCTCAAGCATAGAATGGTCCATGTGATAAAGCGCGCGACGCCGCAGACGGCAGAATCCCGGAGGCGGTGTTGTCGGCCTCGGCCGACGAAAGTCGCTGTCTCGCAAGGTCAATGCAGCACGCCTAATTTTTTTCGGGTGGCAAGCCATTACTTCGCGACCCCCCTCGCGGATACCGCCTTGGAACAGGCTTTGCAATGCTTCGCATGCGTTCAGTTTCCAAAGTGGTGGCACTTCCAAAAGCAGTTCCCGTAGTCGCGGCGGAAGTGACTAGAAGATGGCTATCTTTGACGCGATTTCAGCCACCTCTCCAATGCCAGGGTGCGTTCCTAATTGATTACATGCGTGAAACGGTCTTTTGTGGTAGCAGGCTCCCCCACCGCCGGAGCCGACTTCGCCTGTTGCGGCTTTTTGAAATGGGTGCTGGTAGCGTCGGTGGTGGTGAAAGCTTCATTGAAGCCGACAGGGTCAGACGGCTGAGGATTCCGAACATGGGGACCGACTTCGCATTCTGAACAGTCAGAACAACCCAAGTGAGGGCGGAAGTGTTTCGGTATCTAGATGACCCGAGAAGAGATATCGCGACGCTGCAGGGCAATCCGGCTATGAAGGCGGTATTTATTCACTATAACACGAATTTGTGCTCGCTATCAGCGGTAGACAGACTTTTTTTCTTTCGTGAGTCCTGTGCTGAGGCTGAACCGACTCTGTTAGAAGACAGCCTATTTGAGAAGCCTACACAGCAACCTTCTCAGCAAAGCAGATCTTCAAAATAAGTGTGTGCTTTTTCTCAATTCACTGGTGTTCATTAGTGATCCGAGTGATTTGCTTAAAGTGTGCTATTTCTAGCATAGCTTAGTTTGTTCGCCAAGTATGTCGATTTCGGTGTCCAATCCTTGTTACTGTTGCTGTGAAATAGTGTATTGTTATTGCAATTGCTCCTTGAAATTATGTCATTATTACTAATTATGTACTTTGTCCGCCCCCCTCCCCTGCAATGTCTTAATGGCGCTGAGGGTACTTTAATAAATAAATAAATGAACTGAACGTTTCGATGCGCTGTAACTTTAATTACAACATTGTGCTGCACTAATAGGTGTCTTTGCGTAGTATAAGCATCCTTGAATTAAAAAAAAGTATTCCAGTATTTGTATCGCTGTAACTGTATTACGGAATACTTTTTTCGTCTTATTGCAAAAGTATCTCCGAAATATCCCGTTACGTTAAAGGCAAATGTATCTCAGCATCTGTTTTTTAGGCTTCCAATTCAAGTATTCCGATATCTGTATTCCGGAATACTTTTATGAGTATCTCTGCCCAGCCCTGTGTACTAACCTATATGTATAACTTAGCTCTTGAACATGGTGTTTTTCCAGAAGCCACGAAGAAACCCGACTATCAGTCATTTTTAAGTGTGGTGACCACGAGACGGAAAGTAACCACAGGCCTATATCGGTCCTTCCTGTCTTCTCTAAATGCTGAGAAAAATTATTCACGTCCGCATAACCAAAATCTTTAATATACATGATGTGCTAACAGATGCGCAGTTTGGCTTTAGATGCGGCAAGTCCACTTTTACTGCGTTGGTGACATTAAAGGAAGCTATACTTCATAACTTTGTACAAAATAAATTCACACTCGGCATCTCTCTAGATTTCAGTAAGGCATTTGACTCGCTTGATCATAATATATTGTTAGACAAATTAGAATCAAACGGCATTCGTGCTGTTGGCAAATCTTTACTTCAATCACATCTTAGCAATAGGTGTCAAAGTGTTTACATTAATGGAAATAGCTCCTCATTTTTGCCCCTCACTCGTGGCGTACCGCAAGGCAGTATACTTGACCCACTGATGTTCAATGTTTTCATTAATGATATCGTTCAACTAGACACAACAGTTAAATACGTCATATATGCGGATGATTCAAAAACAATCCTTGATGGCGTTAACTTAGGTGATATTATAGGTAAAGCAAAAGATATACTTTCAAGGATTTCATCATGGTTTAGAATGAACCAGCTTAAAATAATCAAAATAAAACCAAAGCCATTGTTTTTCGTTCCAAAAATAAAGTACTCACTACCCATCAACCTTTAGTTCTTGAATCAGTGCCGATAGATACGGTTGATACCCACAAAATCCTTGTAGTTTATTTGTCTTCCAAACTAGGCTGGGATACACATGTAAATTTTGTTTGTAAGAAGCTTTTTTTGGTAACAAAAGTGATGTCTCATTGTCGTGACATTTTGCGGCTCAAGGTCGAACTTCAGATATATTACGCACTGTTTAATTCACATCTAATGTATTGCACCATTTTATGGGCCACGACAAGCAAAGCAAATATAAAAAAGTCATCATTTAGCAAAAAAAAAAAGAGTCCGCCAAATTCGAAATATTGAGCTGTCCGGGACAACGCGGGAAGCTTTCCAAGAATTCAATATAATACCAGCTGACAACCTTTATACATTTCGCTCATTGCACACACTTTATTTCTCGAATAGGGAGCTCTCCAACTTCATTAGATCACTGTCATGCCTAGAGCGTCGTGTCATTACAGTTCCCACAAGAAATACAGACATTTGGTTCGTACCGCGTTTCCGCACTACGTATAAATACCAAGCCTTGGCCTACCACGTTCCCACAACGAAAGTACGATCACCTGTAACAAGAAACAATTAAACTCTCATTTCTGCTCTCTGGCGTCATAGGAACATGTGCAACTTTTCTCATAGTCTAGTTCATATTTGTCATAATTTAGTCTAGTGTAAATACATTGTAGCATGTTACATCTTGTTCTCTTGCATTATATTAGCGATATATATGCATGTGTGTTTCACGAAATGTATATATGTGTCCTTTTAGGTGTCTAAGTGTCAATGTATACGATAGTCTATACACGATGTACATTAATTTTTGAAAACCCTTCTTATTACACATTTATTATATGCATCCTAAAATAATCAGTTGTGAAATCATTTTTGAATTATTATGTATTGTTCATGTTTTATATTGCACTTGCCATATATGTACCTATAATCATTTCCGCACTACAGCCACAGGTATGTACTGGTCACCAGGGCCTTTGTCAAGCCGTTCTCACGGCCTTTAGCTAAGGCGACCTTCCAGTTTTGTCTGGTAAATAAAAAAAATTCAATTTGAAAACTCGACCATTGCCCTAAGGTGCGTATTTGGGCCGGCTGGTACATGTTCAACGACACGAGAAACAGCGCGGCACACAGGACAGCGCTTGGTCCGTCTCTTTCACTGTCCTGTGTGTCGCGCTGTTTCTCGTATCGTCAACCATTGCCCATGCATGCGCCGGCGAATAAACGGTGAGCAATTTATATACAACATATACCGCTGGTCGTACGAAAATCTCCTAGAAGCTTGAGAGTTTTCTGTCACGCAACGCTCCTCATTTTCTTTCAATTTGAAAACTGCCCTTGAGATACGCCCGGCAAAGTGGCCCTTTTCTGTACCCACTCGTGATGTGGAAGAAAAAAACAAGGAACATCGGGCACACCTTGCATCAGATGCCCCCATGTGACAGGAGACGCAGGGGGTCACTCCACGCGCCGCAGTTTAAAAGAAAAAGAAATATCTAAGAGAGTCTGATTCTCCATTGTCGACACTTCCAGACGCAACGCTCCTAATTTTCTTTCAATTTGAAAACTGCCCTTGAGATGGGCACGACAAAGTGGCCATTTTCTGTAACCACTCTTTATGTGGAATTATGTGGCAGGAAAAAAAACAGAGAACACCGGGCACACCTTGCTACAGACGCCCCCGTGTTGCAGGAGACGCAAGGGGTCACTCCCCGTGCCGCAGTTTAAAAGAAAAAGAAATATCTAAGAGCATCTGATTCTCCATTGTCGACACTTGCAGCGCGTTGCTCAAGCACAAAGTCGTAACAAATGTGACAGTTGTTGGTCCACGCATCCCTGTGCATGTCTGTGCGTTCTGTCGGGCGTCCTTCTTTGCGCTTTAGCGGGGCGCTGCAAGTATCGAGCTGCTTCTCGTTCTTCGTGTGACATTCCAATTTCTTGTTATCGCATTGTTTGTTTCGCCCTTGCGGCGAAACTGACTTTTTTTTGGCAAATAAAACAAGCTTGCTTCGGCAATCTTTCTTCTTGTTTTTTCTCTCTCACACGCTCAAGTGAGGAGCCACAAAGACGCAATAAAATCGCGTAGTTATCAAAAGCAACTAAAAGGTCAGCAAAACAAAATATTCAATTTCGCGCCATGTAGAGCGAACGGTCGACGCCGTTACCGCTTCGGGCTGTGACGTCTCACATATTTGTTTTCTGTTAGTTCTCCCCGCGATACGTAGGTGGCGACGCTGGCTACGAGCCGCCAATCACTTGACACATGTGCTTCTGTGGAAGCTTCTCTGCGAGTTTACATATACCTTGGAAGGGCATTCTTCACCGTTGCCACTCGTGCGTAGCAGCTCTGCATATCTATAAGGCCGCGCAAGCTCCTGTCTTAACCATGCAACCACCGCAAGGTGTCGCCCTCCAGAGCGAGGCCGGCTGCTCTCGCGCTCTACACAGACATGGACGCGGCTGTACGTGAAACGCGTCGGCTTTTATACACAATGGAAGCTTCCAGCGTTATCGGTGGTCCTTATGTTAGATCCAGAATAAATTCGTCTACTCGCGAGGTGCACGTAATGTAATATTTATTGGGGTTTTACATTCCAAAGCCACGCCGTGATTATTACGGACGCCGTAGTGAAAGGCTTCGGAAGTTTCTACCATCTGGTCTTCTTTACGTACACGTAATCCTAAGTGCACGTGACTAGCATTTCGCCTCCATCGAAATGCGGCCGCCCCAGCCTGGATTTGATCCGGTGACCTCCGGGTAAGCAGTCGAGCACCGTAACCACTAAAGCGACATGCGCTTAATCTAAGAGGAACACTCCAGAACAATCACGAACTTTTCCAAACACTGCGGTGCGGCTTGTGCCAACCGTTGGTACATGTGTAGCGGGCCCGTCAAATAAGAATACAAAAAGTGTCGCGCGTGATAATAGCCGGTTATATAACAGTCCTTTAGCTATCTTGACACCAGCAAAATAAGATTCTTCTCACTTTCTTCTCAGCATCCACTCAGAGCAACACATCCAGCTTAAGAAATATGATTCTTTGAGAAATATCCTAATGTTACATCCGTAATCAATATTTTGAGTTAATATCTGTGCATAAGGAGTTCCAAGATCCAATCAAATGTGTCGTTCACTGAATAAAATTGCCTGCCACTACCCACAGAGGCCACCAGTGAGACAAGGGAGAGGATATAGAGAAGCGACCCCATCCAAGCCATATACACAGGGTTAACCCTATGATTTATAACTGTGTTTGATAATAGCACACCGGAGTTACACAAACAAAGCGAGTTGGTGAAGCACGGAGTAGGGACCTAATTGCAGGAGGACGGGAAATAACAGATCTTAGGAGGGGACAGTAAAAGCTGAGCAGCAAATCATTCCTAGATTGTCCAGTGTACGTATGCCGTCTACGCGACACTGACACCGAAGGTGTGTGTCATATCTGCCAGGTACCTCGATAGTTCCTTTACCCGGTATGAGCACACACCAAGTATCCTCCTTTTCTCGATGACGGCTGAGCGACACAATGTTTCACGGTAGGGGAATGTCACGGCCGGAAGACCTCTTTCAGCGCAGGTTTGTGAAATCGCTGCACAGCACAAGGCACTTCTGTGAGGCTAGGCAGCAGGGACGTTTTGTAAAGATCAGACGCAACATACCGGTCATGAAGATGACAGCACGATTCCTCAGCGTGTTTTCTTAAAGCTGTCGCGGCAAGCAAAATATTCGAGCAAATATCGCAGCATTGGGCATCTTGTTCCCCAGCATGACACGAAGAGAGTAGCGACCACGATGTACGTGTTAAAGCGGTAGTGGCCGAAAGAAAGGTAGCCGATTTTAAAGCACAAGCTTTTATTTCTGTTCGCGGCCTTTTTTTCGGTCATTAGTCACGTGTGCTAATCTTTGTTTTCTGCTGCGACTGTATATTTGGTAATAATGTGCTGTTTATATCTGCTGAATGAAATTCAGTGCGATTGACGAACCTTGTTTATATCGCAGTAGGTTGTTTGGTAGAGTGTTACCTAAATTGCTTGTCATGATGCCTGTGAGATATATCACACAAAAACATGGTTATTGAACAAGCCAAAACAATTTAACTTTCAATTTTATTTCCTTATTGAGCGCGTGGCTTCCATTTTGGGCGCTGGAAAAGCATCTATAAATTTTTCCACTCCAGAGTTTACTTCTTAGAACTAAAGTGACGGCCGTCTATCGCAACATCCCGGCCATGTGTCTCCTGGATTCTTCAAGTAGCTCCATGTACGGGGTTCCTTTGGGCATCTGCATAAGAAAAATAAAACCTGGTACACCATTTGCTACATTCAATTTACTTGATTGCTATCAGCGGAATTATTCTAAGGCAATATTATAGCTGACTTGCCAGGGGTTTTGACGATTTGATTAGAACATGTTTTGGGAAATCGAGTCTCACACATTTCAATTATACCATATCTATTATAATCACTAGGCCTAAGTTTCTCTTTTTTCCGTAAGGAATACCACATTGCACACTGAAATATCACTGAGTGCATCAGTATAGTGAAGTGAATTGAAGTGAAGTTTATTTCCATTCAAACAAAGGAGGAAGCCGGGGCTAAAGGCTGAATGCTTGACAAAGGCCTCGGCTCCCATGTACAGTTTGACTTCAGTTAACGCAAAAAGATAACCGAAAATATAGCACAATAAGTACATAAATAAATTAGCTGCATTTGCAAGCGTAAAAAAAGCAGTTATTAAACACACAATAATGAAAATAATAATATACAAAACATAGAGCAGAGTCGAGTAAATAATTCTTTGCTTCCTTTTTAAACATTCTCAATGAAGCATCAAAATTAACATTTGTAGACATTTGATTAATGGCCACAATTAGATGATAAGTTATTTTTGTTTGCCATAATTAGTACGCGTTTTAGGGACCCGGTGGATTTGTTTCCGAAAATGGTATGCACCATTGGACAAAGTATTGCTTTGAGTGTGTAATTGCATGATTGGCCTTAATATGCTGTAACAGACGAAAAAGATAGACTTTGTTCACTTTAAGCAAATCATAATGATGTAACAATGGCAAAGTGGAAAAATCCTGGGGTCTGCCGCAGAAACCATGAATACACCGCAAAACTCTCTTTTGAAGTACCCGTAGTTTCTGATAGTAGTGGTAGTTGTCCCCCATACCAGAATGCAATGGGTAAGTTTACAATATGCAAGCGCATAATACAACTGCAGTCTCAACCACATGGGTACCAGACTAGCTACCTTGTAGAGACAGCCTACTCTTTTGCTAATTTCAGATGCTACCTTTGACACATGTGTGCCAGAAACCGAGAAGTTTTATGCAGTCAACCTCGTATATTCTTGCGCGTCCAAATTCAATGTTGACCTTGTAAAAATCTGAGTATCAATTGGCCAAGAATAATATAGGTAGTTCTTGATAAATTTAAAGAAAGCATGTTGGATTCTAGCCATCACTGTAGGTTACATAAATAACCTTGCGTAAGAGATTTGGCTGTAAAAATATGCTTGTATCATCAGCGTACATGATCAGGTTGAGAACCTGGTAGTTTCGTAGTGCCATTTATATATATTAAAAACAGTAGCAGTCCTAATATAGGGCCTTGAGGGTCTCCGCAAGAGACAGTTAGCCGGTTATATGTGACGTCATTCAACCGCACGTACTGCATCCTATGGTGTAAATAATTCTGCACTAAGTTAAGTGTAATACCACGTACACCGTAGTGATTTATTGTTTGCAAGAGGATGTTGTGCTGTACGTAGTCAAACGTCTTTCGAAAATCCAAGAAAAGACCAAGAGTGTAATGCTTGTGCTCTAGATTTTCGAGTATCTTATCTTTAATAAAGAGTAGCGCTTGCTCTGTCGACTTTCTCTTCAGGAAACCGTACTGGCAAACAGATATCTGGTTGTGCTTAGTAAAAAAAGCATTCAAGCCTGCAGTTTATGTCTCCTGCAAATAATTTGGAAAATATAGGCAACACAGATATTGGTCGGTAGTTTGGAATTTCCATTCGGTTACCACCTTTGTATGTTAGACAGACCTTGGCGATTTTTAGATAATCGCGAAACACACCAGTAGTAAGCATTAGGTTTGCAAGAGAAGACAATACGTCAGATATAAATGGCGCAACGTGCTCAATGGGAACAGATCTTATATCGTCAAAACCTGGGGATACATCATTTTTTAACTTCTTGATCAAAGTCACTATTTCCTGAGGGGATGTGGGAGAAAAAAACAAAGACTTTGATAAAGAAGTAGCAGTGTTATTAAATGCGTTGTCATGTTCATGTGCATCACCGAATGGCTTACCAACATTGACAAAGTACTCATGAAAAGCACAAGCTAAATATAAACCAGAAACGCTTCTACTCGGCGTACTAATCTCGCTCAGCATACTATTATCTTTCACTCTAGTTACATTAGTTACCTCTCTCCATACTTTACCACTGTCGTTTTGGATTCTCGAAGATCGCTCAATAAAATAATTTGTTTTTGCTGTCCATTTCCTTATTCAGTTGATTTCGATATTTTTATACTCTTTTAAACTGTTGCGCTTCCGGTTACGAATGAAAGAGTGGTACATTTTATTCTCAGTAGGATTTTCTTTCTTGTAAATCTTTATTTATCTACGGCTTTCTGCACTTATTCCTGTTTAATATCCTATTAATTAGCGGGAATGCGTTATTATAGGCTTCTAAAAACTTAGCAATAAACATTGAGTACGCTAAATTTGCGTCACCAATATTTCATACGTTATTCCAGTATATATTTCGTACAGGGAATTGAAACTTGTTTACATTCCCACCATTTCGTTTGTGATCTGATGTTTCCTAGCTTTCGCAAGAACTGCCTGTCGCTAATCGCGGCGCACAAAACGAACGATCATGCTGTTCTCGCGCGTCACTCGAGTCGCTATCTTGTGACATGTGTCAGTGTCAGCAGCACAGAGTATCTAGTCAATAACTTCGCCAAGTTTCCTTAGGACATATTCAGCATTGCCGACTGACTTTACGCACTTAAGCTCTAGAATATTCAAGCGGCTATATTGTTCCAACTCGTCGACTCATTGCGCTAGCTGCTTATTTTCTTTCTTGAGAGATTCGTTATTTTTGAGCACGACGCTAAGCTCCAGCCTCAAAGCTTTTAATTATCTGTTCATCGCCTTGGTTTCATCACAAGTGTCGCTAAAAAACTTGACACTTTCTTTGACAGAGCGCATTTCAAGTCTCCTTGCACGTTTGAAATGTCCCATAACTTTTAGAAAATCCTTTTACATTGTTGCGAACAAAAGAACAATACAATACTAATAGGAAGCAGAAATGCAATGCAATGCAAACAGTGTAACAAAGCTTGGCAGCAGTACGCAGAGACTTATAACGTATCCAGGGAAAACTAGAGGTGTAGCTCACCTGTAAGAATCACCAGTAATGATCACGAAAGAACGGAGGGGTACGTCAATTCATTTTGTAATCTTTGAATTGTAGCACAAATGACGCATCTGGATGCTCACAGTAGTGTTCAAGAAACATTGTATGAACGTATTGCCCACATTTGCTGAACGAAAATGTTTGCGAAACACAATGACTGAGGTGGCGCTCAATCGCATACTCGGTAAGAACATCTATGGATGGCTCCGGCGTTTCCGGTATCCATACGGTGTGTTATCCGTGGCACTTGGCCAAACTAGGGTGAAGCAAATTCGTAAGCGTCCCGAAACGATGCTACCAACAAACGCTAGTCAGAAGGGTGAAGGTAAAGTGCAACTATGCCGTTAAAATAATTTTATTGGTAGGGCTTCCAGCGCAGGCCGGCGGAGCATCGATAGCAAGACTCACAGCGTCGTATTCGTTTAAAGATGCTATACTGCCCAGCGTCATACATTCGATGAACACAGGTATGGACAGGTATGGAAAAGGTGAGTACAGGTATGGACTTCCGATACACAAAATGAGACAAACGAGCAAGGCAGTTGTTCTAGTAACATTAAAAGGGCGTCCATAAAGAGTCACCATCATATACCGCAGCATCTAAAGTCGATATGACGAAAGTCGTGGTGGCGACTTTTTTCATGTTGACAAAAGAGAAATGGGGTTGCATCCATGCTTGGCACAATATTGGCCGAGATTGGCGAGCAGCGTGTAATCATGCCGACTCCTGGGAATCCACCACGTGACGCGTGGTATAAATACCAAATTTTAGTGCATGCTTGCTTACTGTATATATATATATATATATATATGTGTGTGTGTGTATGTGTGTCTGTGTGTGTGTGTGTGTGTGTGTGTGTGTGTGTGTGTGTGTGTGTGTGTGTGTGTGTGTGTGTGTGTGTGGTGTGCGTGTGTGTGTGTGTGTAGATGTGTGTGT